>NW_013667765.1:143227-168429 GCF_000517525.1 Limulus polyphemus
GATTTTGCTCTCACAATAAGACAAAATGGCCACGGCGGGTATTGGGTTAAAAGATATCAACCAAAAAAGTCGTTGGGGTCCACATGGATGATGAGGGTTAATTCATACTGATGTTCTTTTAGTTTTCAGAAGTGTATGTACCATTCAATTAAATATAAACTTTTAGCATATAAGATAACATGTATTTCACGACATTATACATAAATACGTTACCAGCTTCTAAAACATAGATGAACATCATATTTTCAAGCATACTGTTGTTAATATTAACTTATAATTAAATCATATAGAACTAAAAATCAACTGTAATTCCAATACTATTTATTGAGGATCAACTAGTATAAGAGATTTAGTCTTCAATTAATATATTAAGCTAAAGTTTAGGGTCTAAAATGTCACTAACAATAAGGGTACTCAACTACAGAAACAATGCATTATAAGTATTAAAAGTAAAAATTTAAGAACAGTACATTAAGTTAGCTTTATGCATTACAAGGGCAACTTTTAGTTCTGATCAATGTTTGTAGTTTGTTTTGATCAGACATTAGTATAAATCCAAAATAATCCTCATAATAAAAATATATTAAACATTCTAGCAACGCCATTAATGAAAATAATATTAGAGAAAGAGAGAGAGAGAAAAAAAAGAGAGTATAAATTACTTACAAAACACAAATGCTGGTGGGTTTTTCATGTCCCACCTCAGATTTTATGTTTCTTGAAAAACTTGGCTTCAATAAACAAAGAATTTAATATATCACTCCTAGCAATATCATGTGAGCAATCAGACCTTATTAAATATCTTGGACAGTGTAACTTTACAGTAACGTGACAACTAAGACAAATTACTTTGATACATGTTACTGTTTAAATTTAGTTAAATAGCAAGACAATACAGATAGTAAGCAAAAAAATTAATGTTTATGAAGATATTAAATAATAATAGATTAAGTGACTAACAGAATTATATAATGAATAGTAAAATTAATGACACACACTAATAACAATATCACCAGGTTAAATATAATACAAAAAAAAACTATATACTAATCATACTATGAGATATGTCTAATACAAATAATCTAACTAATTTTGTCACTTTACACTACAGTGGTCCAAGCAGGAAGGGGGGGGGGAGTAGTAAAGTTAAATTCTAGGTACAAAATGTTCACCAAGTTCAAAATAATAATAAGACTTAAAAAAAGTAACAATAATTACTTTAAATATGGCAAAGTTATTAACATAATTAAAGTAACTTAAGTAATGACAATGTTATAATATAAAGGGATTATTACACAGTTTGCACCCCCCTATAGTTAGAGCCTAAAACTACTGGTGGTTGTCATACTACAGTAGTACATTATTACTTTAAACATTTTGTTCAGAAATTAAAGTGTAAATGTACAAGTTTCAGAAAGTTCATGATGTTCTGTGAAGCTATTAATCTCATAATTGGTAACAAAAGGCTGTTGAAAGTTTTGTACAATAGAATAAATTTGATGCTCAAATTGCAGGAAATTTGTGAAAATTTAAAGTAAGTTTAAATTCTGTCCATAAACTGTGAAGAGCAAACAATGTACTATAACATATTTGGAATATTTGTACTTGAAAAGGAAAACCTCATAACATCAAAATTAAGTGTTCATTATATTGAAAACTTTGGATGTTTTGTTAATGATGATGCTATCTAATTCTTGGTATTATGCTGTGTTTGTAGTAAAAGAGCTTTCTTCCAGAGTTAGTTCTGGTAAATAAATGTGTTTAGCACTGTATATAAAAAAAATAATTGAAAATTAGGTAAAAGAAGAGTGTTAAAACAATCTCTAAGCAAGACTAAACTGTAAAGTTTTAACATAGCACTTCCTAATAAGATTTATGTATGAAAATTCAAATTACAATAAATACAGAACTACAACTTGTGGATTGAAGTTAACTTCCATAGGCATTCTCTGTATCTTTGAAACATATGTTGTCCAAACAGAACAAGTGTATTGTCAGGTGAAATATACACATCTTGTAAGAATTTCCATTGTGAGAATGATAATTTCTATGAATAATATTATCATACAAACATATGTTTATTAACACAAGGAATTCATTTTATTAGAATTTTTAAAAGATCTTGAAACCGCTGGTGAGATTTAATTTTATCAATAGGAATTATGGTGTAAAGATTACTAAAATCAAAAGTTTAATGTTTAACCCACAAAGTCTTTAAATTTCTTCTTTACACTCAATGTTATTACTGACTACAAAAAACAGATTAACCACTTTTTTCTATAATGTATTTACAATCATTACCTATTAGAATTGACAAATCCTCACTTGTAGGCTTTTTACCTCCAGCAATAAACCTGTATTTATATGGTGTTTTATATAGTTTGAGAATTCAAAACAATTTAGGTGTTACGTTATACAACTTTACAGAATGAACACTAGTCTGATAAAAAAGTAATGATACTTGTTTTAGTAGTTTTACCTTACTTATACATCTCTTTTTTTACCCAAAAGTTTTAGTGTTTTTAAATCAAACCCTAGTTGTAAGTATATTTGTTGTACAAATGAAAACATTGTTGTTAACAGCTGAGGTGATGATGAATCTAATGTGTAATGAATCTAAATTCCTTTTCATTCTAGACATTTTCACTATTGTTAATAGTGAATATCTAAGCATGCTAAGTAGTCACGGATTACCTAAAATCTCTTTACATATTCTTTAAACAGGATCATTTTCTTTAAAAACTTATGTGAAATTTTATTGAGTGATTAACTAATTGTTTTGTGATTAAATTGAGAACATTCCCAAAATTTAGATCTTTTTCTCATTAACTCTTTAAACCTGTAAGTTTTTGCTCATTCTGCTGGAATGATTTTCATGATTTCATAATAATTATCCCCAACCTTATAAAACTTCAGTTTTCTTAATTTTGTGGATGATAACATCGTTTGGATTAGTTTTCATCTAAAGTGACATAAAAGTTATCAGATGCTGTCACCATCCAATCTAATGAATGGGGATTTTTGGCCGGATGCTGGTAACGTCCGCTCTGGTGTAAGGAGTTAAGAATTGCAAATCATTACAGTCAAGTGGGTTATAAACAAATATAGGGGGTGAACCCCAAATATAAGGGCATATAGGGAAATTTTTAACCTTTATACAGGGAAAATGTAGGAAATATTTGGTTTTCATAAAATAAAGTTAAGACACCTTACCTTATTATTGTTACAAAGCATATTAACTTAAAAAGCCTCATGTTGTATTTATTCATGAGTTTTATTAGGAAACATATTTTTAACAGGAACTTCTCAGCTGTTGAGAAATGATTACATGTAATATGTAGAATTTTTTTCAGAAAAGATCTGGGAAATTTTTAACAATTTAACTGAAACACCTTATATGTTTAATTCCAACAACTTCTCATAAGAATACCAAACAAAGGACTATTCTTAAATCTAACATAGACAAGAAATAACTCATGCTTAACAGCAGACCACCCACTGCATAGAAACTTAACAATTTTGCCAACAATATATTGCATTCAGTTTCCTTTACTTAAAAACAAATGCAATACAATTTTCCTTATTGAAATAAGACACAGAAGGACAAAATATGGGTGTAAGTGGCCCACTAAAGAATCACATTGTATATAAGCTAAAATCCAATGCATTAGGTTCACCGCACATTTTTTTATATTTATTAATCACTAGTTTTAGGAAATTACCATTGAATTCTTTCAATGGTCATCTGCTAGTACACAACATATTCTTCAGTTAGTCTACATGTTCCTTTTAAAAAAAATAGGCTTTTACAACACCAACAAGTATATTCTGAAGCATCTTGGCTGGTTACTGATATAGCAACAAAGTTAGATTGGCATAATGCCTTTGAAATAATCATTGGAAACATTATTCTGCAAGTCAAGACAATGTCTGTAAACAGTAATTGTTCTTTATTTGTTTCAAAGCATGAATTAGATAACCTTATGCTCAAATATAGGGGTAATTTAAGAATACAAGGGTATTTAAAAAAGAGAAGAACACATAAGAGAGGCCGTAAAAATACAGAGGTCATTAGTTATGACGTCATGGTTACCCGTGAGTACATGATCAACAGAAGAGTAGATATAAGGATATTAATTACATTCAGAATAAGAGGATAAAATATTGTGTAACTGCTAATTAGTTACCTAAAAGATTTTTAATATTCTACTGCCAATGGCTCTCTTACAATAAATGAAACTATAATACAAACATTATTCGTATGTCAATTAGCAGTTATTTCAGGATTTACTGATGAAACTGCAAGTATTCAGGTAGTCTACATTACTCATCAAACTTAATGACACCTGTATTTATGTTCAACTGAATAAAGGTAAGTTTGCTGATAAGTTTTAGGAATAGAAATCTTGTGTTTATCCTGGTAGTTGTTACTTACTTCAACTTGTGAATGCAAAAAAATTAAAATTCTATGTTTTTATGTTAGTTCATCATATTTTATAGTACTTTGTGGTGAGAAGTGATAGCTTCTGTATTTTTTGGATGCTCTGAAAAAGTTGCTATTTCTATGTGCTTACCTTGAGTGGACTTGCCCAGTATTTGGTTTTTGGGTAACAATCCTCTTTCCTTTTGGCTGATACTAAGGTGTGTTAATTCTTGATATTTGGCAATGTTTTCTTTGAATTCATTGGCTTCTTTGTTTTGGTCAGCATGAAATTTTGCCAGCTTCTGATCATCAGGAAGAAGATTTAATTGTTTCTGATCATCAATATTAACATCTTTAATTGTTTCATTATATGTTTTCTGATTACTAAAAGTTTGTTGACAATCAAGAACTCGAGCAATAACCACACAGCTGGTAGTTGTGGCTTCTGAGGTGCATGAGACACCACTAGTCACTTGACAAATATCGGTTATCCTAACATCAGGAGAGGAAGAATGACAGACATGGATCCCATTCTTTTTTTGATCTGTTAAGCTGTGGTTGACCTCTGTCTTGGATATCATATCTTGATTTTGTACATAATCTCTGTGGTTAGCTGAATTTATTTCTGTTTTCTCCATCTTGCTTTCAAAGTTATTTTCCTCAAAATAACTTCCTATAAAATTTTGCTGGTGTTGAAATAACAGTGAATGACACAAAGAGGACCCTTTCATCATAGTACTGTCTTTTGAGTCTTCTATCTTAAAAATACTGCTGTTCAGCAACGGACTAATCTCACATGAGACAGCAACTCCAGGTTCAGCCTTAGCAATCTCTTGAATACTGCTGTCTGAGTTCAGTATTGGAGTTATCTCTTGTGTAACACGAGATTTTGATTCAATCTTAGTAATTTGTTGAACACTGCTGTTCAATTTCAATACAGGGCTTATCTCTTGTGCAACACCAGATAATGATTCAATCTTGCTAATTTGTTGAATAGTGCTGTCAAAGTTGGATAAAGGACCTATCTTTTGTGAAACACCAGTTATGGATTCCACCTTTGAAGACTTTTGTTTTAGAAGTTTTTTATTATTAAGAATTCTCTGTAAAGAAGAGAGGCCCACCTTTGCTTTCACCTGTTTGCTTTGATCGAAAGGTCTGTGTAAATATGTCTTTTTAAGCATTGCATTCTGTTTCTTTTTTACACCATCTGAAATCAGCTGGATGCTATTCATATCTTCATAAGAGGTCTTAGTTTCATTTAAATCTTTTGTGGGAAGACCTGTAGAAACATGGCCTAAGGATGTATCTTTAATTTCTTTCCTATCATTATCATAGACTTTTCTTGTTACAGGCAAATCTTGATTAGATTTTGAGGGAAGTCCTGTAGAAATCTGACCAGATGTGGTTTCTTTAAATCCATTACTGGCATCTTTACAGAATTTTTTTGCCACCTTAATATCTTGATCAGATTTTGTGAAGACATTAATAGAAACCTGCCCTGAACAAGTAGTTTCTTCAATTCCATTACCATCATTGTCATAGAATTTTTTTGTCAAATTTAAATCTTGGCCACATTTTGTGTGAAGATGAGTAGAAATCTGCCCTAAACAAGTGGTTTCTTCAATTCCATTGTCATCAACTTCATAAAGTCTTTTTGTCAAATTTATGTCTTGTTTACATTTTGTGGGTACACCTAAAGAAATCTGCCCTAAACAAGTGGTTTCTTCAATTCCATTACCATCACCTTCATTGAATCTTTTTGTCACATTTACATCTTGTTCACATTCTGTGGGTATACTTGAAGAAATCTGCCCTAAATAAGAGGTTTCTTCAATTCCATTACCATCACCTTCATCGAATCTTTTTGTCACATCTACATCTTGTTCACATTCTGTGGTTATACCCAAAGAAATGTGCCCCAAACTAGTGGTTTCTTCAATTCCAGTACTGTCACCTTCATACAATTTTTTTGTCAAATTTATGTCTTGATCATATTTTGTTGGCATACCTAAAGAAATCTGCCCTAAAGAAGTGGTTTCTTCAATTCCATTACCATCATCGTCATAAAATCTTTTTGTGACATTTATGTCTTGATCACATTTTGTGGGTACACCTAAAGAAATTTGCCCTAAGCAAGTGGTTTCTTCAATTCCATTACCATCATCTTCATAAAATCTTTTTGTGACATTTATGTCTTGATCACATCTTGTGGGCAAAATCTGCCCTAAACAAGTGGTTTCTACAATTGCATTACCATCACCTTCATAGAATCTTCTTGTTACATTTATGTCTTGATCACATCTTGTGTGCAAAATCTGCCCTAAACAAGTGGTTTCTTCAATTCCATTACCATCACCTTCATAGAATCTTCTTGTCAAATTTACGTCTTGATCATATTTTGTTGACATACCTGAAGAAATCTGCCATAAACAAGTGGTTCCTTCAATTCCATTGTCATCTTCTTCATAAAATCTTTTTGTCAAATTTAAGTCTTGTTCACATTCTGTGAGCATACCTGCAGAAATCTGGCCTAAACATGATGTTTCTTCAAACCCATTTTTGCCACCTTCATATAATCTTTCTTTCATCATCATATCTTGATCACATTTTGTAGGCATACCTGAAGAAATCTGTCCTAAACAAGTGGTTTCTTCAATTCCATTGTCATCATCTTCATCAAATCTTTTTGTCACATTTACATCTTGATCACATCTTATGAGCAAAATTTGTCCTAAACAAGTGGTTTCTTCAATTCCATTACCCTCAAGTTCATTGATTTTTTTGTGATATTTATGTCCTGATCACATCTTGTGGGCAAAATCTGCCCTAAACAAGTGGTTTCTTCAATTCCATTACCATCACCTTCATAGAATCTTCTTGTCAAATTTATGTCTTGATTATATTTTGTAGGCATACCTGAAGAAATCTGTCCTAAACAAGTGGTTTCTTCAATTCCATTGTCATCATCTTCATCAAATCTTTTTGTCACATTTACATCTTGATCACATCTTATGAGCAAAATTTGTCCTAAACAAGTGGTTTCTTCAATTCCATTACCATCACCTTCATAGAATCTTCTTGTCAAATTTATGTCTTGATTATATTTTGTTGGCATACCTGAAGAAATCTGTCCTAAACATGTGGTTTCTTCAATTCCATTGTCATCATCTTCATAGAATCTTTTTGTCACATTTAAGTCTTGTTCACATTCTGTGAGCATACCTGCAGAAATCTGGTCTAAACATGTTGTTTCTTGAAATCCATTTTTGACATCTTCATATAATCTTGTTTTCATAGTCATATCTTGATCACCTGAAGAAATCTGCCCTAAACAAGTGGTTTCTTCAATTTCACTACCATCATCTTCATCGAATCTTTTTGTCACATTTATATCTTGATCACATTTTGTGAGTATACCTGAAGAAATCTGTCCTAAACAAGTGGTTTCTTCAATCCCATTGTCATCATCATAGTCACAAAATCTTTTTGTCACATTTACATCTTGTTCACATTCTGTGGGTATAGCCGAAGAAATCTGCCCTAAACAAATGGTTTCTTCAATTCCATTACCATCACCTTCATAAAATCTTTTTGTCAAATTTATGTCTTGATTGCATTTTGTAAAATGAATGCCTTGAGATGAATCTTTTAATATAGTTAAGTGGGAGTCTTTTGTAATATTAAAATCTGTTTGAATTACTGGAAATGACAACATTTCAGAATTAGTTTTTTGTCCGATTGAGGTTGCCAACATAGGAATCGAAAGCTTTCCCTCACAGAGTTTTATTTCAGCATTCTCTGTAAGTATGACATTAGGTTGAGCACTTTGTCCTGGAATTTTTCCCATGTCTAATTTAGAAATGAAATCTGGTGAACTATCTGAATGTGTTAAGCTTGTAGTGACATTTTCTTTCATTGTTGAATCTGTGAACATGGCAAGCAAACGATTTCCATCATAAAGTTTTCTCCCTTTCTCTTCTGCAAGAAATTCTATCTGCTCTAAATCTGTTTTAATTGCTTGATATGATGATACATTAGAGTTAGTTTCTGTTGGTGATGAACTAGAAAACAGAGCAAGTAAACGATTTCCATCATACAGTTTTCTTCCTTTCTCTTCTGTAGGAAATTCTACCTGCTCTAAATCTGTTTTACTTGTTTGATATGATGATACATTAGAGTTAGTTTCTGTTGATGATGAACTAGAAAACAGAGCAAGCAATCGCTTTCCATCATACAGTTTTTTTTCTGAATTCTCTGTTAGAAATACTGTAGGTTGAGAGGTTTGTTTCTGTATATTTCTTTTATATGCTTCAGGACTGAAATCTGTTGCAGTATTTGAGCATGACAAACTTGTATGACAATTTTCTTCAATTGTTGAGCCTGTTAACATGGAAAGCAAACGTCTTCCATTAAACATATTTCTTTTTTTTTCTTCTGAGGCAAATTCTGCTGGCTCTAAACCTTCTTGAGGTTCAAAAGCTTTATCTTCAACACTGTCATATTGGAAAGATGTATGTTTATTAACAGATGTGTTTAGAATCATCTTGAACTCTGAAGAGATATTAGGGTTGCAGGGTAATGAATGCTGTAATAAGTTAATTGAAGTAGCCTCCATGTGATCCTGGTGAAGGGGTATCTTTTGGTACACAAAAGTTTCTAGATGACATTCTTCTCTTTCATGGTATTTCTCCTCCCTGGAGATAAATCTGTGTTAAACTGGTAGTTATGTTCATATTATATGTTATACATCAACAACCCTTTTTAATTTTATAGACAGATGCTTTAACAACTAATATTCTTTCATAAAATGCTCAAGTTTATGGATAGGCTAACCTGACTGTCATTATCAACATGTTACTTATTTGTGGTGATTATGACTGATTATTCATTATAACTATCTTACGTATTTCAAGAGTAACTTTTACAATAATTTTCCAAATTAAATTGCCTTTGCTACCGATATACAAATCTGATTACGATATTTCAAATACATACCTACAAAAAACATATATAGAAGAATGAGTATTTCTATGGCCAGTTTAATATTTGTTTAAAGTATAACTTAATGCAACTTGAGTAACCTACCACAGTAACCAGTATTAATAAATGAGCCTTATGTTACAAATATTTGTCATACAAGCTGGTTTATAGCCTCAGCAAATAAATAATCACATAGTATTCAGATAACCATATAAATGCATTAAATATGTTAAAACACTGACAAATCTTTACTTTAGTTTTTAAGCAGAGATAAATTTACATAACTCTATAGTCTGCACATACCATTCAGCAGATGATGAGATTTTCTGATGTGATGAAGATGTACAATTGCTACTGCTTGACCCATTACTGGCTGTAGAAAAATAATCACAATAACTAATTTTTTTTCAAATAATAATAACAAACTTTATTTTAAACATAATTTAGGTACTACACAAAGAAATTTATTTAACTAATATATCTTTTATTGAAATGCAAGTTAGTGAACATGATTTTAGCATCTTTTCATATCATTCACTGAGTAAACTGTTTATGCAAGTTTAATTGTAGAAGACTAGAACAAATACTCCAAAACATTAAAAAATATAAATTGTTCTTCAATTAAATGAATAACGGAGTTGAAATAAATACATATTTTTGGAGCGTCATTTATTCACTGAATATAAATAATGAATCAGTTTCATTTACAGTATATCATATATCACAACTTGTGAAACAAGGTACCTTCAAATTTAAATGGGTCAAATTTAGTCTGACTGAGTCATATCTGAAAGAATCACATTTTGCAAAATGGAGACATTCATTATGGCACAGCTCTTATCAGTCAATTCATGATGTTAAAGAGAATTCTGCCCCATTCCTTCATCAGTGCATGTAGGATGGTAGATTAAGGCATTAATTAGTGCAATGTCCAAGGAGATTTTAGAAGCATTCTATCCTGGCAATGAAACACACAAGACATTATTTCTACATCAAGACAGCAAGGTTTGTTTGTACAACAGATGGTCCTACAACTGTATAAATACAGTTAAACATTAAGGCCACCTCTTATAAGCCCAATAAGACCTGTCCAACTATTCAAACTGATGAATTTTCTCACCATAAAAGAACTGTCACAAAAACAGTTGTATTCCATGTTATAGTGAGCATATTATTCATTTCTAGTTTTCCAGTTATATGTCTGTGACAAATATGGGTGCCTGATGGTACTGTTGTCAACTTGCATGATTTCAAAGAAAATACCAAATGAGATGAGTTGTGCAATCAATACATGAACTAAAGCAGATTTCCTTCTTGAGTCTTAAGACAGAACCATAAAGTGTGTTTTTTATGTATCGGTCACTAAATGATCACTCCAGTTTGTGTTCTAAATACATAGACAATTAACTGGTGTTCCATTCCTAACAGCCATGTGTGCAGATAATGTCAATTACTTGGTGTAATTGGCTTTCTACAACCTTTTTCCATGCTATTCACTGTACACACCACTTGTCTAATAGAGGTGGGGGTCCACAACCTCCCCACTATGACCTTGGATACACTAAAATGACAGTCTGAACTTCATTAAAAACCTCATTTGCCATCACCTTGTGACAATGTCACATATATATAATTTATCACAAAACAACAAATGATCAAACATAAGGTTGAAATGAGGGTACTGTTTTTCCAAGTCTTTGCATGTGCAAAGTATTTACTAACAGAATCAACAGATAAAACCCAGTTCCAGATTCTTAATAGATTTACCATACATAAAATAACACAATCAAATACATATACTATAATAAACATTATATATGTATATAACAATTGGCAGAAATTTAAAACAATGTATTAAATTTAATATGGAGTAAAATCAAAAAAAATCACATAAATCATTATTCTTTTTATATAGTCTTAAGAATGGACTGTAATAACAATATTCACTTCTAACACAAAGAATACGAAACAATATCATATTTTAACAGCTGAGGCATGAATAAAAATCAAACACTTTTTGGGTAGTCAATTAAACCATTATAGATTTTACACAAAACAATAAGGACTTAAAATATCTTGCCCAACACTATGAGGAACAATCCAAATGTAACAATATATTTTGTGACATAATACAACTAAGAGAAAAAATTATATATTAAAAAGTTTCTATTGAGAACATTCCACTTTATCAGTGTACTTTAACTGATATGGATTCTGAATAAAGGCATCACATTCAAGATTTGACCTAATAATTGACCTATACAATAAGTAAGTAACATACAGACCAGTATAATCTTTATTATTATGTACTATGAAACCTAAATTACTTTTATTCTTATTTACTATTACTTCAATATGATTAATAAATGATAAATGCTCATCAAAATAAATATCAAAATCATTAGTTACAGGAGGACATTCTGAAATTTGATTATTACACATATAAAAGATATATTATGACTTTCTAAATATTAAAATACAACTAATAATACACACATCAAACAAAAAGTCTATTTAAATCAGGGTGAAAGGCTGAAAAAAGTATTGTTATAATTTCCACAGCACAGTATTACTATAATTTCTAATTTTTGTTTTTAACCCTTTGATATTTTGGTACATCACTTGAAAACAATTCATACATGCTGATATTTAATTACTTTGAAGAACCAAATCATCCTTAGATTTAATATGAATTATTATATATGTCTTTAGCAACAAATAGTCATTAATTGTCAACAAATAATTGCATAGAACTACATTTGGTGGAGTCAAAATGGGATGATTTGTAGTTTCAGAAAATAATGTCTACAATATATCTCCAGCCTTGTTTCCTTACTTTTTTTACGAACCCTATTTGCATGTTTTTAAATTCCTAATTTTTTTAGTTACCTTGTTTTTATAGCAATCCCTAAGGCTTTGCCAACATTTACTACAATTTGAATTGAGTTTTCAATATCTGGTTTACAAATACTTTGAATGTCAGCATTATTTCTATGGCTTTACTTTTAAAGTTCACCAAATTGTTCACCACGTTCTTTTTTTTTAATTAATATTTTCAACTTATCAATAATCTTTAGATATTCATAAAGCTTAGCAAATTGATCATTGAATTGTTTAATATTTTTTGTCAGTGTTTTTATGAGTTACATTATCACATTTCATCTTCTTTTGGTCAGCTTTTATTTCAAGCAATAATCTCATAAAATCAGCATTACCTGATTTACTCAATACATCGTTGTCTATGTCATTCCTAAGTCACTAACACTTTTTAAATTAGATCTAACAGTAGTTTTAATACAAATCAAACATTTCCAATTAGAAATCCCAATTTAATTAAATTCATTAGGAAACATATTATGCATGAAATAATAATTCACATTTTTACACATCTCAGATTTAGCTTGCCAGAAACTGGTCTACACACTAGATAACATCTTAGAAAAAAACAAGAGGGGCATACATTATCACTGCAGGATATATTCACAAAATCAAAGACTTTTCAACTTAATAAACTAAATTTAGATGCAATTTTTCAGGTTTTAGTTTTTTGATATAGTGTATAACTAAATACAAAATAGTATTATACACAATCATAGCTTACATAAAAACACAGGTTATAGTTGGTATGTATCAAGTAAAAACTCTTATTAAAACTCAAATACATATTATGTAATCTAATTCAATACATTATCACATTATATATTTTGTAATACTTTTATGTTACTCTTCAATCTTAAGTTTCAGGTTGTTAGTTTATAACACTGAAAGTTTGGTGATTTGGCTGTAAGATCTTACAGATTAATAGAACAGTTTAAATATTTACCTGGTGGTAACTGGAAAACAAAATCTGTTGAAACTCCAGGATTCCTAAAGAAATGTTTACAATAATTTATTTTTCTTATCACAAACTAAAACTCCAGTGACATCATATAATAAGAGACATTATATATTTTATACCATTATACAAATTCAGTAAATAAATTAACATTGTATTATAAAATTTAATTTTAGAAAGTCATAATAATGTGTAATTTTATTAAAGCTACAGTGAGATAAAATTCCCAATAAATTGATGATATACTGTAATTGTTACATTTATAAGTTGCTTAAATATTCTGCACATTATTTTAAGTAAAATAAAATACATTCTAAAAGAGATTTCAGTTAATTCCATATTTGATATAGAACATTTTTTATACAGCAATCCAGTACGTATAACAAATTTCTACTAAATATCTGCATACATAATAGTAAAATTCCAAATCTCTAATTGAAATTCTTCTACACTATAGTAAAATCACAAATTATTTTTATCTACTGAATATCATTCTGAATAATAACAAACTTGCTATCTTCATTGTCCTTTCTTTTATGTTGCAATCACTTTTAATTATCAAATATCTACTGAAAATCTTTCTAAATACAAATTCAACTAACTGATAACCACTAAGCATTCTACATTTATTCTAATCATCAACATCCTTTTAACAGTCAAGTTACAAAGTTCTGTTAAATATTTTTTCTGTATAATAATCAAATCATTAATCTCTATCTAAAATCCTTCTATGTAAAATTAACTACTATCCGTGTTGTGAATCGTGTATAATTAATATACATAATTTCTAAGTATAGATTAAATATATACTTCATCAGAGTAAGAAAAGTTAGCTTTTGAGAATTTTTTGTATTGTAATTTTACATCTAAGGTATTAAAAATGATAAGGTTAATGATTTCAAACTATAAAATACTTACCCAACCAAATTACTTTCAGGATCATTTTCATCCAGACTCCCATTTTTTACTGTAAACCATATAATACAAAATTACCAATGCAAATTACATGTGCATACTACCAAAGTTCAGTAAAGGATCTCAAAGAAATGGTAAGACATACCTATGATTATTGCCTTAGAGAACTTAAACAATTAATATACTAGTGTAACACTGAAACTGTACCAATACAGAAAGCTGATGGTTGGTTTCTATGTAATAACAAGGTAAAAAAAACAACAAAAAACAGCTCGTTAAAATTAATTATATTTAAATTGAAACATGATGAGTGTTATGAATATGAACTTCATAAATTCACAATATTACCATAAGTTTTGAGTTGCACTTTTTTTAAATACACACTAATTCTCTGAACTCATTTGTTATTACAGTGTTTTTATCTGGTTGAAAACAAAAACTAAATACACAGAAGAAAGTTTTTTTTTAGAAACCCCCCCTCCCCTTCCATGGTCATTATGACATCTCTGCTACATTTTTTTTCAGTTGCAAAAAACTTTAACTAGCTTATTATAATTCATTTAGGCTTAAATCAGTAAAGTGCAGTTTAAACTCAACTAAAATAAAATTTAAAAAATAAAGGGAAGTGTTAACCTATCAATTGATTCATATATTGATAGAAAAAAATTCAAAGAAAATAATAAGATTCAAACAATAAAAATTAAAACAAAATATAGCCTTAAAAAAACAACATGGAAGTGACCAGCTAATAATCAAATGAACTCAGTCAACTAATTATATTTTTTAAATCTGTTTATGCACTTACGTATTTCTTCTTGAGTGTTGTTACTGGTTGTTAAAGTTGCTACATCAACATGGAATTCCCTAGATTTTAATCAAACCTATGAATGTATGCTCGAGATTTGATAAAAAATATCTCATTTTAATGTACATCTCTACATATACATAAAGTTACAAATTTTTTTTTAAGCATAGTTTTACTATGGTACATAATGTCTTATGCTGATGTGATGTATAGACTGTTTAACCAGCAAAAGGAAATACACACTATAATAATTTATCTTACACATGAATAATATACACAGCAATCCAACTGAGGCTTTGTATGTTTAATGCCCGCCTGACCTGATGAGTTCTAACAGTGAGTGAAAGGTCTCGCTGGCATAGACATGAAGCACACAAGTAAAGATTGGCACATGTGCTCCTCAGGTTTTTAATTATCTGACCCTAGTCTCTTTTTTACTACCACAGTATCAGTTGAAGGCAAGGATCTTTGGCCAGCATAATATATACAAGGTTTAAACTATGTATTATGCACTTAAAAGTTTAATATTTGTGATTAATTTAGTGCAAGTTTTATAATATTAACTACCTGCACGACCCAGGTATTTCTCACAGTGCCACCAGTTTACAACACACAATGTGTGCAGTTGAGAAGTTACAATATTATTCTTACTGGAAACCAACATAGGATCAGTAGACATTTTCAAACAAACATTATCAGTTTTATTTTATGCACAATTTTCTCTCACCCTCTACAATTTAAATTATCATTTGAAGAGCCCTATCAAGTGATGAAAATGTTTTGATTATTACACGACTAATATTTATAGATCAACAATCAATTTTGTCATCATATTATTGCATACAAAATGTTTATATCTAGTTAATACATATTTAGTTTTGTACAAAAAATAAAGAATATGGTGAAAGAAAATAGTTATTTATTTTTTTCTTCTTTCTGTTTTAGTTTGATTAGCAAATTAAATGTGAAAACACACATATAAATTTAAGTATAAAATCAGAAACATTTTTATTTGGCACACTTTTGAGTATTTAGGAATAATATAATAAAATACTATTAAATATATTAAAAATAATAAAACTTCCAACAAATGAAAAAAAAAAAGACATTTTCATAAATTCAAATCTTACTTGATTTGGTAAGTGTCAGCAAAACTAACTCTTCTAGAAGATCGACGAGAATGCCTTCTATCAGATGTTTTTTCATCCTGTGAGATAATGAAAATGATTAAACAAAGCAATGAAAATAAAAGTTACTTCATATTCACTAGTCTATTTACTGGTTCAATGAATATGCTCATTAGTGTTGTAATATATTTGTTAAATATAAACTGTAATCAACACACAGTAGACAAGTGGTCCTCAGCTTTGGGAAAGCCTTTGAGAACAGTAATTCTGACACATTACTTAAAACATATAGTCTAGTCTAGTGTTTTAAACCAGACATGTACTGAGTTCATCCCATCACGTGCAGATACTGCTATCCTAATAAGTAGTAGAAAGCAAAGTGTTCCCATTATGACTTAGCACTATTGGTTGGTACATGTTTTTAAATATATATTAACTAGCAATTCAGAAACTAAGAAAAACTAAATCCCTTGGGCCAAAAAATAATATGATCTTATCAAAAGGGTCTTCAGAGCTCAGAAAGTTAAGATTCTATGCACTAGATTAACAGACTAGTAATAACAATGTACTTAGCACTATAAAGTATTATTCATATACTAAGTAAGCATGAGGGGATGAAGGGTAAGCCACATAGCATACATATGTACATAAAGACATCAGACTTTTACTAAATTGGTTCTAAAACAAAATGAAGTCTCTGGTATTAAGTCAAACCATTAATCCTTCACTAATTACCATTAGTTTTAATTTTAGAATTATGTTTTAATTCTTTGAAAATGCAGTTCCTTGTAATGTATTTTATCCTACTATAGAAAAACTGTTGTTAGGACAGTGGAAGTCACATGACGCTGGTAACATGTGATGAGTTTTTAGAAGGATCGGGAAACATCACGAATAATCCAGTATTTGCTAGGCAGCCTCTATTTTAGTATATAAGCCGGCAAATAAAGCGATGGCAATAACTGAATTGCAGACGGGCAGAGATAGAGATGGACAATTGAGTCAAGCGTGGTAGTAAGTGAAATGCGTAAATCGTTTGTTGTGAATTCTAGCGTGTGCTTAAGTTAAAATGACGGAGGAAATGTGTACTGCAAAGTTGAATTGAGAAAGAATAAACTAGTTTTATTTAAGAAAGAACTTGTATCGCTGAAGTTCTTCACAAAATTAACAAACAAACACAGAGACGTAACACTGTTTTACATAACTGTTTCTGTTGTTGAATATGTTCTCTGTAAAATATAAAGACCCTTTTTTTATCCACAGGAAAACCAATTTCATGTCATAAATTGTGAAAATGACAAAATCAAACAAAAGAGAGCATGAAGAATAAAGTGGATAAGGAGATAGAACTTGCTTTACCTCATCTCTGATAAATTTTATTGATAATAAATCATTGTTCACTTTACCAACAGTTTTTTTAGCTGACATTTTCAAGTTTTGTTGTGCAATTACTAACTATCTGTGTACTTCTACTAGAATCATGGCTGCTCAATACAAGGTATATATAAATAATGTATGACTGTTTGAATAGGCCCACCAAATTCAGCCAAAATATATGTGCAACATAGGGCAGCAACTCTGTAGAAAATGATTAAACATGTTCAGAGTTGTTACTAAGCAGCAGCAGCAATTTTAAAAGTGATGGCAACTTCTATGTAAACTCTGTTAACTACAACTACGGCTTCTGCTGAAAATTCACAGTAACAAACAGGTAAGGCTAACAACGTCTTTACAATAATTACCAGATAGATATAGAAATGGGACACACTGATAAATTTCAGTCAAATGTTTTATCAAATACTTTACTTACCCCCAAAATAGTGAAAAGAAGTAAAGTGAAAGTACTCACTCTAAAAAATGTTCTACAAAATGTTGGAGATGTGGGGAAAATTTTCCCTGGTTACTGCATTCTTTTATAAAATTGTTAAAACATTTTCTGTGGATGGATTTGACATCAAGAGATCATTTCTCTTCAAGTGAACAAAGTCAACATAATCTGGAATCACAAATGGAAATTATTGTAGCCAATCTAATTACTAATGAACTCAATTCCACTAATGAAACTCCTGGTGACATTACTCAGAGTACCATTTAAACTGAGTCTTCAACTGATTATTCCAGAAAGTGAACAACACCAATGCAAGCCAAGCTTCATGCTTCAATCAAGCATCAGGCACCACTGTCCACAAACTCAAAGACCTAAAGGTTGTAGGCCTGAAAAGTTACACTATAAAGTAGTTGCTTAAAGAAGCCCAGAAGAAGTTGAAGAAAGATATAAATGGATCTTAACAAGAACACGAAGGAAGCTGAAAGGCAAAGAAAAAAAAGGAGCTCTGATAATTATGAACTATTGAAATATTTCACAGCAAATGATTATGGCAAAACTTCCAAACTGAGCAGGTTCACATGCCAAGAAAAGTGGCAATGCAGTTCTATAGAATGAATTTGAATGACTTCCACAGCACTATAGTATCACTTGGAGCCAATTACAGGTGTAGAACTTAAGTCCTAGATGTCTGCAAAATGAGGAAATTAAATTACAAATTCAGTTGCTCACCACTCTATTTTAGTTTTATTCTGAAGAGAGTAAATATGATGGAAAGAAAATATCACAGGAAAAAAGTACTGGTGAAAATGCCTATAAAGCCTATAAAAAATATGAAATTTCGAACAAGCTAAAGACTTGACTTACACGTATGAAGGTTTGTTTCAAAACAAAGAGATGGTGCCATTATATTTAAAAATGGCTGAGAAAGGCACTAGGGGGACATTCTGAGCTTTCGATTGGTCATTCATATGTCATGTATAGAAGTAAGTGTATATAAGGGAACATTTGCAAAAATGGAAATGAGCCGGGCCACCGTGTTTGATTCAGTACATGAGCGATATCTCAGCAAGTAGAAAAGATAGGAGGTTCTTATTTTATATTTTAGCTTGTCAATATCGGTAACTTGAGTTCCTAATTCATACAAAACTATAGACTTTGTATTTTGACATCATAAACATCTAATGTGAACCAGTGCTGCATTCAACATATAATGTGACACACAAAGTGTTTTTTTGATATTTACTTTTAAATTAAGAAATTAAATAATGTATAATCTTTAATTATAATCTACTGTTTGACACCAAACTTAATGACATAAATTCATAAAATAGTAGTTCAACAAAATTTTGAATGCGAGTCAACAACTGTAATGACATGGACTTTGACCTGTTTGGATAGCATCAAAAGGTGAAAGAGTATTTCGTGTTTGATGAAGTACTCACGGCCCAAAATACTTAAAATTATATTACAACTACAGAACCAAAACATTGCCAACTATTTACAAGTGTGTTGAGTGGTCAAATGATTAAAAAGTAGATATTTTTAAAAAATAAAACATTTTCTAACATACAAGAGACATAAAGGGAAAAGTACCTCTCATCTTTTTAGTAAAAGAAAGTAGTGTAATAATCATGCTATAAAAGTAAAAATAATGAGGAAGCTTTCTTTGAAGATGATGAAATCAACAGATTAAGCCTGGAAAGAAAGACTGTAACACAAAAAACAAAATAAGAGACAAAGTAGGTTAATAAATGTAAATTTAAAAATCTTGCACAAAAATGTGATAAGATGCACAGATATATCATTCCCTACTCCACATTTTGGAAACTGCAAACTTCCTGGGTTCTTCCTCTCATGCGAGACAAAATAATAAACACTTATGCATGAAACATAACATTATCATGCTTGTGAAATAACTAAAAAATCTATGTATTCTTGAAGTGGTAACACCTTTATGCTGCAGTGATAAAAAACTGAATCATGTTTAGAGAGAGAAAATGTGAAGTGTAAGGACAAGTACATACATATGAATGACTCTGAGGATCAAGAAACTAAATATAAACAGTGGTTATGAAAGAAAACAACTGTTATGAAGGGGAAAAAATCATGCATAAAGTATTATGTGAAAGAAACTATGGGATCAAGATGAGAACGTCTCTTTTTAAATCTTTGTCATTATAATTGCATTAAATGTTTTTGGTTTATCTACATCCATTTTGATAATAAGGTCTATGTTAAGAAGTGTTCCTCTATTTACTGTCTGATGTATTATTGTTTATAAGTATGAAAAGATATGTTTCTTGGTGAAGTTGATTACATTGTTCAAGTAATGTAACACTGTGACATGTTAGCTCAGTTCCTGATTTCTTACTATTAATGCATTCTGTAATAAAATTTTATCCATTTTCAATTTCCTTGAGAATATTAATGCCAATTCTTTATACAGTTAGATTTACATATTTAATTTTTAAGTTCTTATTACAACAAATTTCTGTTTTGTATTCATTTTCTTTCAGTCAAATAGTGTTCTTGCTCAGCATAATTTATTTTTGTAACTTTTTAGTTTAAGGATTAGACAGGATGTGTTATGAAGCAGTAAAGTAGGCAAATAGAATTTAACAATAGTGATAACAGATTAAGCTTTATTTTACTTGTTAATTTGTATCAAGAGAACATAATGTTACCTCAATGTCAGAGCATTATTCACATACCTAAATTAATTTAGGTTTCTACATGGTGAAATAAAATGGACTCAAAACCCCACATATATTATATACGCTTCACCATTATAAGAAGCCTAATCACATTTCTTTGGTTTACTGACCCAAGCTGTGTTGCTAAGCCTTAAATAAGCAAAGTTGCAGTCCACAATAGAGGGTATGACTAATCAAATAATGCATTAGGCCTCTACATCACAGATTTTCTTTTCAATTTCACTTCACTAGTGAAGATAAAAGGAAATATTTAACATATGTACGTTCTGTTATAAAACTTGATGAAGTCACTTCTACCAGTAATATTGGTTCTTTTAAACAGTTCTATCCATTTTTTGGGATTGTACCATGCTGGAGTGAAGCAAAAACATTTCTAGACAAAAGCAATACATTGTATAGCATTCTGAAACATAATATTTCTCATTTTAATGATAAGAAATTGTTTATTTCAAAGTTCATTACCAATCATCCACTTGTCAAAACTAAGTTCCAAAATGTAGGCTGGAGCCATCTACTATTCCGTGATTGGATACAAAAAAAAAAAAGTCTTGAAATCAAACACATTTTTGCTAAAAAGAACAAATGACATTATCAGATTATAGAAACTGTTTCAAAGTAGCAAAAACTTAACATCACTGCCAATAAATCAGCTAAATAAAGACCATGAGAGAAAAAACAAATGCATCACCAGATCCAAATCCAATCCAGAATGTCCTCAAATAAGAACAAAGAATTCTAGCTTCCAGTTTCCCAAAATGACCAGCTATCCGACTAACTTTTCCAATATTTTTTTAGTCAAATACCAAACAATCCATTCCCTTCTTTAAAAAACAACCATAAATAAATAAAATTGGCCTCATATATTCTGAGTTTTTCCTGGTTTTACACTATTTTACAATTTTTCCAGACTTTTTCCACGACCAGGCAAAAAAATTTTTCATGACTTTTCTCAGAGTATGCAAACCCTGTTCAAATGAGACATCACCAATCCTATATAAGGTTACGATAACCATTTTACTCTTAAATTCAAATTTATAAAATTCTGAAATTCTAGTTGCAAAAGGCTTCACGACTTTTTAACCATCAGACCTAAATCCTTTGATTTTTTTCCAGAATACTAATCTACCTCTTGTACAAGAAGTCCTTTCCAGATTTCCCTACTCAAAGTAGATAACAGAAACTTAAGTATTAAAGCTCATTTCTCACATTTTGACCTTCTGAATCTTGGTAGCATCATCAAAGTTGGAAATATTATATCTATACAAATTAATACAAGTAATTAAAAATAAGGTTCCAAAACAGACCCTTGAGAGACATCAAGAACATTCTTTACATTAGAAAACTATCTCTATTACCTGTCTTAATGTTGTATCAACAAAACAATTATTTATCCACTTTTTAAGTTCACTCATTCTATTAGATATCCAAGGTTTTCTGGAAGTTGACGTTCACAAGATTAAGCAAAATGCCTTTATAGAAAAAAATTAAACCCTATATAAAATTACTGATAAGCCAGCAAGGAAAGAAATCCTTTCTGAAAACTATTCTGAAAATCATCTTTTGAATCCCAAATTTCTATTTTTCTAAATGACTTAAGAAATTCTAACACTTGCTAACCAAATAACTCGTGTTAATATGTCTAAAATTTTCTGTACTCTTCTTCAACCCTATCACTAAAAAATATAGATCAAAATTTTCCAACTACAGTTAATAATTATGATGGTGTATCATGTATTAGGTTTTCATACAGAGTACAGCTTGAAAGCCTTTAAAAAATATACAACATGAAAAATGTCACACACACACACATATATCATTTAAAAAAATACATAAATTCATAGGCTTACCTCACAATTTGTATCAATTTCTTGAAGAGCCTGTCTGGAAGGCTTAGATGCTTTTAGAATCTTCAAGAAAAAATCTGTTTGTTAGAAATGTATTTAATCATAAGGAAAATCAGTTAAAATTTATGACTAGTTTTAAATAATCAACTTATGAATATTTTAACTGGTATGATAACAGCAATCCGCAAACACTGAACATCATTATATAAATCCAGGTTAAGTAGTTAGCACACAGGATCACCTACAAAAGTTGTAATATTTTGAAGAAGAATAGTCAACTATTTCAAAGTGCTCAAGTTTTGGGTCTTGTTTTGAAAATATTATATCATTATATAAAATATTTGTTATCATGAATATTAGGATCTGTACAGTACATATTATACATTTATTGAGGGATAAGGAGCTTTATCTGTGAACTTACAATTTATATATATACATATATGAATGTTTAACATATAAGTACTAATATAACTTAACATAGATGTAAATCCTCAAAAGTATGTTGGAAATTCATACTTGTATATAATGGGCCTTACTAAACATTGCATATCGTGTGAACAAATTCTTTAATGATGTTAATCAGTATTAATGATAAAATAATAGCATGTTCTATAAAACTTTAGGCAACATTTAATTTAAGAAGTTATATAGACATGAAAATATATATTTTGATGAAATTTCTGGATTTGTAAATGTTTTCTCTCTCTCAGGATATCATTGAAGTAAAGTGAGAATGACTCCATTTTTACTTAACCATTTTTGGAGGAAAGAAGGGAAAAGATTTGTGAAATTACCTCAACAATTAAAGGAATTGAAGACTAAACTTAAAACTTAGCCAAAGATGTCATATAGAGATTATTTTTTATGAACAAAGGTTAAAACAGGTTTATTTTTTGTGAAAACTTTAATAACAAATGGAACTTTGATAAAAGACAGGAAAAAATTAAAAAAAGGCTGGCTAAAACTAGAAAGAAATATATATAGTTGTGATGGAAAAAGAACATCAACAAAACCTAACTTTTGCTCTACAAAATAGGACGACTCATCACAAAATAATCTAATTAGCTAATGTTAATAAAAATATATGTTACAGCAAAGAATGAGAATTGAAAATTCAGACAATTACAAAAGACAAACCAGTGTTGATACTACAAAGTATTTAAAATAGCTAATATACAAATACATTTCAGAAATAAAAAATTACATATTGATTTAAAAGTAAGTAAGTGTACTCACTGAAGACCTTTTTCTCGATCTGTCATTTTCTTCTTTTTCTGAACTACAATTAAGAACATTTTCTGATAAGCCATAAGTTTAAACTAAATTTGTTTCACTACAGAAAAAAACAAAAACATATCTTATTCAGAAACAATGTGCTTAATAATGCAAAAACAAATTAAATTGCAACATAACACTGACTACAATGATTATCACAGATGGTTAACATGACTGAACAGTGATCAACTAGCCTCACTGTGATACAACATTTTTATTTACAGTTATAAGGAAGTTACAAAATGAATATACTGATTAATGTAAATTATTTTAAATGCAGATGGCAAAAAGACCAAATGGTCCTCTAGTCAAGCATTCTTATGACGATTAATTTTGGCTAAGTAAATAACTAGGAGTAAAGCTTTCTCTTCTTTAATTAAACCATACCCAACCATGACTACATACATTCCCAATCAAAGAAATCACATTGTCTGACCAGATTCACCCCATCAAGCCACCCATTATCCAGTTTTAAATGAATTACCATAGTATACATAAATGCATACAAATTTGACAATTTGAATTATTTCTTCCTTTCTATACTGTTACGTCTTCGTTTGTTAATTGAGTTTTCCGTAACTTCGTTCCGACGAAACTTAAGCGACACAAGTTCTTTCTTAATAAAAACTGGTTTATTCTTTCCGAATATAACTTTACCGATACACTCAACTTCAACAATCGCGCTAAACAAACGCTATAACAACGAACGTCAATAATACTTCTGACTGCAGTTCAATTACTCACTATCTACACACACATTACCTCCCCGCATCACGTTGTCCCCTCTTATATATATACCCGCCTACCCTATCTAGTAAATACTAGAGCATTCATGAAAGAACAAGATAGTTCTAGAAAATAGAGGGCGCCACACCAGTCACGTGACCTCGATGACGCAACAATACTTTATGTAAAGAAGTCTATTAATATATAATAACAACAAACATTGTAGATGAACTTGAATATTATATACTCATAAAACAAAAATAATTCATACATATACATTAACACATTACTTGTACATAAGATTTAAAAACCTGAAAGACTTTCTATATTAACAACAAAATTACTAGTAGTACTCCTAGTACTAGTACATACTCCAGATATGCTTTTGAAATAGAGTATTTTAATCCTCAAAATAAACTGCAAAGCTTCAAAC
This sequence comes from Limulus polyphemus, assembly GCF_000517525.1. NCBI lineage: Eukaryota > Metazoa > Arthropoda > Merostomata > Xiphosura > Limulidae > Limulus > Limulus polyphemus. The sequence continues at coordinate 168,133 of NW_013667765.1, forward strand.
TTGTGTATTTTCAGATTTCATTGGCTTTTTGTCATCTAATACCTGATATTTTAGCACTATTATCCCATGTTTACTAGGTGTTTGTTCTTATTTCTGTTCAAATATCCTCTAAAGGACCACCTGAGGCAACTACAGCATAAATTCAATACAGAACTCATTTTGTCAATGTCCAGAAATAAAACTAGAACAGTATAGCTTTCAGTTATACAGCAACCCCGAACTACAGCTAATCACTATACAACTAATCAATTAGTTTACGGTGAGAAGTACCGTATTTTTTGGAATATAAGATGCACC
>NW_013667765.1:169429-177897 GCF_000517525.1 Limulus polyphemus
TATATATATATATATATATATACATACATACATACATACATATATATTATCCATACCTTCGGTGTATAAGACGCAAGCAGATTTTGACATACACCGAAAAATACGGTATCTCCCATGCCTCGTTTGTTTTAATAGCAGTATAGTTTTTCTCTTTAACTGGCAAATATACACACACACATGTATTGGTGAATATTATATATACTTGGGATGCACAATTTTTATTTTTAATGCATATTTACATGGATATAGATCTCATCCAGCACACTGACTAGATATTATTTCAGACCATGGTTTAACTCCTCTAGATTTAATTGATCTTTGACATGAAAAAAAATGCATCAGAATATTTAGGTAAATAAAAGTTATTGGCAGTAGCTAGCCTAGCCTAATAACACAGTTATGAACATAATAATTTTGGAAAATTAAAAGTAAGATTTTATTGTTAAATCTATACATACACTTAACTAAGTCTAACTCACAAACATCACTGATTTTCAGAATATCTGAAGCTGAACAATATGGTGTTACAAGGTCTATCCTTGATCCAAAGTTCATTATATGTTTTATAATTTTATTACAAAAAATATTGACTAGATGTAGGTTTTTAACATTACCTAAACCCCAACTTATAATATAAAGGATTACAAGTGCATAATAAATAATATGTAAAATTTCAGATTTAACAGACCTCAAATTTCACTCACTACCAGTAATTTAAAACAATTTTAGTACTAATCTCTTTTAATCTGCAGTAACATATAGCCTCTGGGTTTAAAGGACTAGCACTGTAATATCCTTTGCTGTCCAAATTGACAATGACTAATTGTAACAGCCTAACAATAATGAGAGAAAAAAAGTCATGAAGTGATGCTTTCAACTGAACAAATAAACTGGGCTTACCTGTTGAATTTAGATGTACTTTCACAGTATAATTTCACCTGAACTTCTTTCAGTAAAACTTTACTGTAAGATCAGCTTGTTTAGTTTGATGGCAAAAAGAGAAAGAAACCTGTAGAGCTAAGCTCAATCCAGGATAAGTAACTGTGATTTTGCCATGTGTATGGAAGAAACAAAACAAAATTTGTGGCAGGAATTTAGGTTTAAAAACTTTTCAAGCCTCAAAGAAAATTTTGGGGCCTTAAAAAGAACCCGGGGTGGTCAGAAACTTTTGTTTTTCTTCACCCTGTGCAATGAAAAAGTTAAAGCCAAATTTTTACTGATCCACTGGGCTTAAAATTATTAAAATGCGTGGGGAGAGAAGTTGTAGGACGAGAAGAGGCACAGAAAATTTCGATGCAAGAACACAAAGAAAGTCATGAAAAGACTGTCATTTGGTAATTGGAGTTGAAGCTCGTGTGTTTGTTGATACATGTGACATCAGGCAAAGCGAGCAGTTGTTGGATTGAGAAATAGACCAAGGATGTGTATGTTTATTTGTTTCATAAAAAAATTTAATTAATTTTTAACAAATTTGTCCAGTTTGTTATTTCACACATCAGGAAAATTCAGTTATCAGATTCAGAGTTACTCTTCGTATTTCCTGAGTAAATCTGCTGTTACTAGCAGATCTAACAATCTGATACTTATAAGGAAATCAGATTTTACCTGAAAATACTACAAATACATAGGAAAGAGAAATGTTGCTGCTGTAACATAAGGGTTTCTCGTGGAGTTTCTGAAGTGTTAATGTGCACAGTAGCCCTTGCATAATCTCTTAAACTTACTGAGTTTAAAGGAATGCTTTTCACAAAAATAATGACATTTATTGGATATAGAAGTACTCCTGGGAGAGTTTACTAGGGGAGAGAGATGGTTGTATGGAAGAGATGTGTAGTCTAGGAGTAGTCTTCTCCTGGACATAGAACTTTCACTACTGTCGCAAAGGTCTATGACATTGATCAACCTTCAACTGCTGACTCAGAAAGATTTGCTAGCATCTGGAGCACCAAGACCACTTACGCAAACAGTACTCCTGAGAATCATCTCAAAGGAAAGGAAGTGCAAATGACCCAGGTTCATTGGAATGGAATAGCACCTGCCAAGTTTAACATTGCGTGAGAAGATCTCTACCAAATCTCCAAGGTTGTCACCAGTCAGAGCACAGCAGCCCCAGTTATGGTAAAGATTACTGGTAACTTGTGGACAGAGGGTGAATGTGCCACTGGTAGATGATCTCTGATAGGCAGATGAAACAATGGGCACCCATGGGTGAAGACCATTATCTAAGGGGTGAAATACCTTTCAAGAAGGAAAGGTTTCCCATGACTACACGACTTGTCAAATCATGATACTTGGAGACATGCAGAACAGTACAATGAGCTATGATGAGTAGCCCATCACCCTATAACCCTTGAGAAGAGACTAAACACCTGTTGAAGTGTCAGAGTCTCTGTCAACAGTTTTTATCTAGAACCAAGGACATCATCAGCATCTCCTAATAGTATCTGTTGGGATTATTGAGAGAAAAGCTTTGGGCCAGCACACAAGTCCCTGTGAGTGAGGCCAAGTAGATCACACCCCTGATGTTCAAGGGGACGGCAACAGAGAACCAGGTAAAGTTCCTAAAACGTATCAGACAATCACTGCCTGGAATGGGTGAACTCAGAAACAGGCTTTACAATGCCTGGTTCTGAGCTTTGGAAGACGCTATCAAATAGCTAGATGAAGAACAGCAGGACGACTGGAAAACAATCATGTATAAGCTATGTTTCCAACTTGACGCCGTGAAGAATCAGGCAGTCTATCAGGTCAAGCTTAAGGCTCAGAAGAGGATCAGCATTGAAGGACAGAGCAATTATGAGGATGATCTGCACCAATTTCATGGGAAGACATATCAGGCTATGGTCTCTGCAGCTCAGGAGACATCCGAGTAGGTAAGTTCATTAAAGCACTCTCCAATAAGATTATATGACAGCACTTGGAAGTAAGGAATGTTATAATTCATAGATGCAGTATCTGTTGGAACACAATTTGAAGTAATTACTTGAAACTGGTCATTGAAAAGGAATACTTTTGCAATAACAGTTTTAGTGGCAATTTTACCAGTAAAGGGTGTAACCCAGCTACCTTCATCATGGCAAGATAGAACCAACTGGAAGGTTAATAAACAGCTGCCTTCACCAGACGGAAAGATGGTGCAACTGCACAGGTTTCCAGTGAATAGGCAGTGCTATACTAGTACTCCTATGGGGTACATACCCTAGCAATGTCCAATCACAAAATATATGCCACAGCAGTTTGCCCATAGAGTATTTGTCATCACATAGGTACATGTCACAGCAAAGTCCAACAATGAGATACACACCACAACTACAGCCAGTGCCTCCACCTGCACACTACCCAGGATAGGGAAAGTGAAACATCTACTTGTGGACTAGTGAGGCACTGGAAAAACAACTGCCTGTAATTTGCTGTGCAACAAATATTGCAGCACTATCAGTTCCAGCCAACAGTTCAGCAGACGCCAGCCATCCCACAACACCAGCACTTTGCTGAGCAGCAACTAAGGAAGTGAATCAATACTGGACATTAGATCAACAGGTCCAAGATGACTAGCAACAAGCAGTGGACACGAGGTAAATGCTCCAGAAAAATGTCAGAGACCAAATCCGACTTGGCCACCAGCTTGGGAACAAAGTGGGCAGCTTTCATCCAAGAGTTTAGTGGTTAGCCCAGTCCTGTCAGGGCTGGGTGGGGATTGATATATATCAATATGTGTACAAGGGTGACAGATTGAGTTCCTGGTGGACATTGAGATCTTTTAAGCCTTCCAGATGAGACCAACACAATAGCCACTGTATACTGACTTTTTTCCAACAAATGGTGATAGGCAAGATGTTAGAAAAGTAAATTTACAGCTCATTCTAGGAGGTACCACAGACAGAACAAAAGTAGTTCTTTCCAATCATAAAACTGCAACAGGCATCCTCAGTGCTGTGTAATGTGGTCCAAGAAGCCATAAAACAGATTGTTTCCTGTCCAAAATGCAAGCAGCCACAGCATGGGCAGTGATCAGTCCAACAAGAGATAAATTCACACTATTGTTCTGTAACTATGGGTAACTGACTATCCAGCTGGATGCTGGAATGACTGTAAGCATGGTAAGCAAGTTAGAAGTAACCAATGCTAGTGGGTATGCTACAGTTTCATCTTTTATACTGTGACCAAATGCAAATATGAGGCTACTGACAATTGAAGTTGATGATGGATTATTGTGCCAATAATATATAAGCAATGCAGCAAGGCAACTCAGTGACTTTTTGGGTCAAACTAAGGTGACTTAGCACCAAATAAACACAGGCAATGCACATCTGAAAAAGTAACTGTCTTACCGCTTCCTTAAAGCACAAGGGGGGTAGCAAAAACTGAAATACAGCTGATGCTGCAGGATGGAGTCATACAACCTTCAGTGTTTGGCCAGTAGTGACTGTCAGGAAGAAGGAAAGTTTCAGTGTTTGAAATGAGTGAACATGGTGACTCACATTGACAACTTTATTTTCGTGTGGACAGATGAAGCCTGGATGTGTTATACAATACCATCTGTGTAATGACCCAGCTACTTTTAAGTAGCTGATACAGCTTACACTCAAAAAACTGCAATAAGAGAGATGCCTGTTCTATGTAAATAATGTTTTGTTGTTTGTCTGCATTTGAGTCCATGTCAGAGAACATGGAGATGGTATTCCAGCACAAATAGAAGGCAGGCTTGAAAATGTTCACTCATGTTGATAGACCCACCTAAGATAGCTGAAGTAAGAAACTAGCAAAGCAAGAAGTCTGGAGTTTTCTTGGTTTTGCATCATACTACTGACACTTTTTGATCAACATCTTAAAGATAGCAGCAGCACACTTTGGATGAAACAAGGAATGTTATCAGGTATTTTGATTCCTAAAGCTTGTCTTGTTGGGTATTCCAGTGTTGGCCTATCCATGCCAAAATAGGAAGTTTCTGTTTGGCACCAATGCCAGCCACAAAGGAGTCAAAGCAGTGTTATCACAGTTGTAGAATGAAGTAGAACATACAATCATATATACTATTCATATGCTCATGGCTCCAAAATGTGGATACTGTACAATGAAAAAGGTGTTGCTTGCAGTGGTTATCTTCATGAAACACAACCACTGCTACTTGTATGGTAGGAAATTTACCATCCTGGTAAACCACACCATACGCAAACTTTAAAAATCCAGAGGGGAAGATAGCATGTTGGAAAATTCATTACAAGAACATGGCTTTGGTATAGTTCATTGCCCAGGCCTCAAACACAGAAGTGTATATAGACTGTCTTGCTGCATGGTCAGACATCTGTTTGTGAAACATCTTGACACTGTACCCTATGTGGGAGATGAAACCATGGCTGTTTCAGCATGCAAAGTACAAGGTAGAATACTACACTGTGAATGGACACCAAATTTAACACATTAGGAGCTCCAGGATAAACAACTGAAAGATCCTGACCTAGCATGGTCATACACAACCTGTGGCATCTATACAAGCAGTCACAAGTGCAAAAAAGATGTGCTATACTGCTACTATCAACACACAAGGCATGGTGCTCTGACAATACTGTAGCTAGTGGTCCCCAAACAGAGCTGAACTTTGAACATCACAAAATCAGAAAGCACCAAGGTGTAACCCATAAGTGTACTAATATTACACAAACGTTTTTCTGTCCATGAGTAAGTTTAGATGCCTAGCATTTACATGGGCACTCTATGCTGTGTGCCAACTGGAAGTGAAATAAGCTACAACAGGGTAATCTCCAACAGAAATTGTTGGGTCTCCTCTGCAGAGGATGGTCCTAGATATCACTGGTCACACCCACAGCACAAGAGTTCATAGCTACACACTTATCACCACTGGCTATTTCACAAAGTGGGCCAAAGTTTATTCACTGATTGATATGCTAGCACAGATCATCATGAATATGTTTGCTGAGAACTGAAAAACATGATTTAAAATATTAGAAGCTCCAACAATTTGATCCTCTAACTTGATATAACAGGTACAAGACATGCACAAGCTGTGTAACTCTTCAATAAGCTGCTTCCATACATCAAAGAAGTCTGTAGAGGAAACCATTGAGTTACTGAAGAATAAGGCCACTGACTCGAATCCTTCCAACAAATTCGACAAGGGAAAGGAATTTGCAGAGACATATCTGGTGGTCTTTAACACAGACACTATGAGGAGTTGATGGAAATATAAGTGACTATTGAATCTAACCAATGGATGAAACACCAATGTTAGCCTCCTGATTCATATGGGTGGAACTGATCATCAAAACTAGGATAGTCAAGTACTTGAGAGATTGCCGACTGACAGAATGTAGTGACCCTTGTACTCTCTGAGCCATGAAGTAGCTTGGAAACACAGTGTATGCACTCCATTGTAGATTTACCACTCAATGATCAAAGCTAAGACAGTCATGTAGTTGAAAGATTACTGAGTGAAAAGGCATCTGAACCTTTGGCTTTCTAAACCATCAAGTAATATTGGAAGCACAGTACATGATGCACTACATGGTAGTTACTTCTCAATCAAAGCTTAGGTAGTCATTAGTTCACAAAGCTAATGATTGAAAGGAAAAAGCATTTATTGCTTTTCCAGCCACGCGGTAGTAACATCCAAAAGGATGTTTGAACAACATTTTGCTGTTGTTACTCGATTATTGACAGTTTGGACAGCTGCTGATCTGTATGATAATGGGTTGAGAGGAAGTGATATTCCTTATTTTCCAAGCTATGGAGTGATATTGAAATTTGATGTATGCATTACATTGTAGAATTACCACTTGATTATTAACAGTTGAAAAATCAATGATTAAAAAGATGTTGCAACCATTGGTTTCCTAGCAAAGACTGAGTGAATTTTCTGATATCAACTGTTGTCCAAGATTTTGAAAGAAATAACTTCAACTATCTAGATGAGTGGTAAAATCTCAGAGTATACCACCAGGTACTCTCCAAATTTGTCATTGATCTTAATGGAAAAGATGCCATATCTACGATCAATGAGTCCAGCTTTCTCTGTATGCACTGGAGTAGAGTAGTAACAGTATGAATTTTAATCTTGGTAAGCAGAGTAGTTCAAAATTTTTAATTCATTTTCATTTTGTGAAGCCTAAAATAAAGACGAGTTTACAGCTCTTAGATAACACTACCAGTATTAATTGTTACTGGGCATTGCACTGGCAGGTAACTCAAATGTTACCAATGCGGTTCATGCACTAGCCAGAGGCAACCTGTATAAACTACTACAATACTTCATGAAGCGAAATTGTTACATATATATATAGACTATATGTATATAAACAAATACATTTGACATCATGTGCATGTTGAAAAAATTACAGGGAGTCTCTAATAGATGGTTTAAACAAATTAAAATAAATGATGCAGCCACACAAAAAGAATGGTAACAATATATGAACAAAAAGGACATGGTAACAAAGGATTTGGCCATGAGATTAAAGACTGATGAATATGAGATTATCTGTGATGAATAATCTAGAAAATACAAGGTGATCCAACAAGAGATACCCCACACTGGACTAAAGACGACACTTGAAAGTGTCAAAACTAGTATCTATAAATTTGATGTAGTTCCATCACTGTGGATTTAAGCTATTTTAAATTAGTTTACACAATAATGTTTATTTACCTACTCTACCTTACTGATTTCTTATGGGAAGAATATAATACAGAAACATTTTTGAATAATCATATTTCATTTCATTTTTTGGTGAAATACTGATGAGATGGCTACTTGTCTAATGCTGGAATAATGGAAGAAAGTGAAGGCTGGGATGGATATTCATGGTAAAGTTGCATACACACAGCACTTGTTTCAAGAGACACTTTGTTGCGTCATCGAGATCATGTGATTCTCACGCTCTCTGCTTTCTAGAATTATCCTGTACTTTGGCGAATGTTCTAGTTCTTAACTAGATATAGGGTAGGCGGGTATATATAAGAGGGGACAACGTGACGCGGTATGGTAATGTGTGTGTAGACAGTGAGTAATTGAACTGCAGTCAGAAATATTGTAGACGTTCGTTGTTACAGCGTTTGTTTAGCGCGATTGTTGAAGTTGAGTGTATCGGTAAAGTTATATTCGGAAAGAATAAACCAGTTTTATTAAGTAAAGACTTGTGTCGTTAAAGTTTCGTCGGAACGAATTTACGGAGAGTTAATTAACAAACGGAGACGTAACACTACTATATAGGTTTGTAACTTACCGTCTTTGTGGACGTTTCGGTTTTAATACTACTATATAGGTTTGTCACTTACCGTTATTGTAGACGTTTTGGTTTTAACACTACTATATAGGTTTGTAACTTACCGTCTTTGTGGACGTTTTGGTTTTAACACTACTATATAGGTTTGCCATTTACCGTTTTTGTAGACGTTTCGGTTTTAATGCTACTATATAGGTTTGTAACTTACCGTTTTTGTGGACGTTTCGG
>NW_013667765.1:178897-180700 GCF_000517525.1 Limulus polyphemus
CAATCGGAGACGTAACAACTTGTATATTATTTTCTTCAGCAGAAAGCAGTTTACAAATTACACAAAAATTCAGTGAAACTGGGTCTGCTCAAATATCATCCAGGAAGGCTCAATATCCTGCACGCTCCAAAGAAAAATGTGCTTCTGATGCAAGATGCCCTGCTGAACAGGCTCCGGAAGTCCATCTGGAGAGCAAGTCTGGAATTTAAATTATCCTATGAAACTGTATCCCAGATTTTGCCCAATGATCTGAACATGAAAGCTTACTATATCCATATTCTTTATCAACTTAAGGACACAGACTTCCTGACACAAATGCAAGCATCACAAGAGAGGACTACCATATCAAGATTGAAGTTGCTGCTGTTCTTTTCAGATGAGGCAACATTTCAACTGTCTGGTTGTGTCAATAAACATAATTGTGCTATATGGGGAACATGACCAATTCCTGAGCATGTGCATACAATATGGGGCTCCCCAAAAATTAACTTGTGGTGTGCATTTTCTGCTGAACAGCTAGTGGAACCATTCTTCTTCCCATATAATACTGTTAACAGACATGGGATATTTGTATTCAAATGCATTCAAATACAGCTTTGGAAGTATTTATACTTATATCTGAATACTTTTGGTAGGGAAAATTAAAGTATTCGTATGCAATGTCATAGTATTCATATTCACTGAATGATTTAGTGAATACTGAATATTGTAAGAGTAAATGTCAACTTTTGTACTGATCAAATTTCTAGACTGCCATTATTACATCCACAGCACATTAATTTCTCTTTCAGTACAAACTTCATTTGGAAACATTACACAGACAACATATTTTTCATTTGGACAGCCGGTCTTAAATCACTTAAAGAATTTATCTCACATGCGAACTCCTTTCACAAAACAATGAAGTTTACCTGTGATTACTCGCTTACCCAGATTAACTTTCTTGATGTCACTGTTTTACTAAAAGATGGAATTTTACACACTGACTTGTACAAAAAACCTACAGACAGACTACAATACCTTCACTATAAAAGCTGTTACCTTCTCGCACTAAACAAAACATTACCTACAGTCAAGCTCTTAGAATAAAGAAAATATGTTTAGATGAAATAGACTACAGAAAACACACCAAGGATATAAAACAAACCATATTACAAAGAGGATATAAAGATACCAAAATCAACAGACAAATTGAAAAGGCTAACAACACTCAGCAGAAAAACATCCTAAATCAGAGCAATACTAAACTTTTAAATAAAATTCCTCTTATTATTACCTATCAGTTTAAACTCCGAAACATTTTACGAATTCTTAAAAAACATTTTCATCTCCTACAACTGAATGATCACCTTAAACAGATATTTCCTGAAGTTCCTGTTGTGTAGTTCCAAAAAAGAAGAACTCTAAAAGATATCCTTGTTCACACAAAAGTAAATTACATCCCAACTAAAAATGGTTGTCGTCCTTGTAATAAAGCCCACTGTCAAACCTGCAAGTTCATAAAAACTACTGACTCATTTTCTGACAAGCACAATCAAAGAAACTTTAAAATATCCAAAGTCACTTGTGAAACAAAAAACACCATTTTCCTTAAACAATGTAAAAAATGCACTTACCAATATGTAGGACATATACAAACAACTCTTAGAGAACGTTTCAACAACCATAAATCTTCTATTAACACCAAAAAAAGATCTCCTTATTGCTCAACATTTTAACCAATCTGATCATTCCATTAACAATGTTACTCTCATCGGCATTGAAACAGGATTCAAAACTAAAGCAGATAGAAATAAAAGAAGC
>NW_013667765.1:181489-187943 GCF_000517525.1 Limulus polyphemus
ATTCAACCACTTTTTCACAGACCTCTCTTTCAAATTCAACAATTCTGAAATTTTGAGGCATTAATCAGATTTTTCAAATCTGGCATTGTGATATATTGATTGGAAGAGTTGAATTCTCGGAGCATGTCTCGACTACTTTCTGAGCCATCCCATAGGCAGCACGTGACACAAACCTGAGTTCTAGTGAGCACCGTGATTTAAAAGTTTTTACAAAAAATGAATTTTGAAGAGTCAAACACCCAAGAGTATGTTGAAATGACATTTTCTCATGAGTGATGATATTCACGATCCAACAAGTTCATCATTACTTTGGGAAAAAAAGTATGATTTATTTTGCAACACCCCTTAAAATATCCCAAACACCTTTTCACATATACTCTTTCCCTCGGCTACATTGTACCTGAAATGAGATGCTTACAACAGTACATAGAGAAATAGGCTAAACATTTCCTGGAAAACTGGATGACCTTCGTGACGTCACTAAACTCCCTTAATATATATCACTCATTCAATTATACCACTATTTCCAATTTGCCCCTGAAGAAAGGTCCACCTTTTAGAAAGTGTTCAGGTTATAGGGTTTTTATTCATTTCTATCAAGACTTCTTGAACCTACATGTTTTTCTAACATCATGAATACTACCATCTACACCCATTGATGTGACATGTCTGAACCTCAGATTTTTGCAGCAGGTTGCCCTTTACCAGCAAATCTTCAAGGCATCACCTAACTTGAAATTTATTTCAAATGTTAAATAATTTACAAAATTCCTATAATTTTATTCAGCATGTATAAAGTGTACCATTTGTTTGATTTCATACATTAGTCACTAGAGGTGGATGATTAATGGAATTTGTTAATTAATCAATTACATTCAACTAACCGATTATTCTCACAAAATGTCTAAAAAATCAAAAAAAAAATCATTATTCTCTAATGAGATGGTTTAAAAGAAGACATAGTAAACATTTGGTTTCAGTACACACTGTGGACAGAGCAAAGATAGCCTATTGTTTAGCTTTGTGCTTGTTAAAAAAACATGATGGCAATAGTTCAATTACTTGGATAATTAGTTTTAATAACTGAAAATAGTAATAATCAGAAACCTAAACTCTGATTATTTCATTACTTTAATGAGTCATTACACACTAATCAATAAAGCAAAAAAAAGCTCAAGTTAATTGAAAATAATAATGAAAAAAGCAATATCCTGATTACTAGATAGTAGGAATAACTGAAAACAGAAATAATTGGAAACACAATTACATAAGATGATCATTTTCATGAAATGAATCAATTAATTACATTAGTTCATGTTTGAAAAATTTTACTAGATAACTGCCCAGACCTACTGGTCATATGTATATTGCACTGTTCATTTTTCTTTTTTAAAGAAACTGTCATGAGACATACAACTCAATTGTTAATTGTTTCTGTACAAGAAAATACACAAAACAAACAGACAATAAGAGACCATTCAGTCCTTCAAGGGTTTCTCTGCACACCCACTCCTGAGGAAAAGTAAAAACTTAAACTTATCCATTATTGTTCAGGGCATTATCAATTCCTCATTTAAATTCTTGAAAATTGTCAGCCTGTTAGAAAAATAAGTATCTTAACTAGAGCCTATTCCATCTTTTCCAAATCATAAACTTGTGTAATCTCATCCTACTGTTTTCAGAATATAGCACAAAGAAAACAGATATCTATATCCAGAGTCATTATACAGGTTTTCCTCTATTTTAATACTAGCATAAATAATGTCTTGTCTCTTTTTTACGTGCAGAGTCTCAGGTTGTGATACCTACTTTTTATTTTGATAGGAATTTTTAGGTCCAATGATATTACAATATAAGATTAGGATAAATCAGTTGGAAAATTTACTTTGTCACTGTGTGTATCTTATTATATGCAATTCTAAGTGAACTTCACTGTAAATAGTTTGTGTTCTGCATATAAATACGTTGTGATGTTTGAATTTCAAATGTATAAAGCATTCAAATATCAGTGAGACGTCACATGAAATGAAATTTGAAGGTTGATACCTCAACCATTTTACATGTTGAGTGATTGTAACATGGAACTGGACTAAAACATTAGTAATTGCTCATTTTAAAAGAAAACTGTAGAAATAGCAAAATAAATATCACTGAATGAGTTTGAAAATAATGTTATTGTTGTATTAGGACAAAATGTCATTTTTATCCTTCAAATGTTAGATTGTAAAAGAAATTTATGGTAAAATATACATTTCATTGAATTATAGAACTAATGATTTCCATGAATGAGAGGAGCATTAGTAAATTTTTTCAAACATGACCTAATATAGGCATTTCAAATCAAACAAGATTTTACAGTAGTGTTGGGTAGAAGTGACTGGTATGTTTTAATACAAATTCTTTATCCTGATGTTGACTGTTAAACAAGACTAAGCCTATAAACAAATGTGTGAGTACTGACAAAACAAACCAATTTTGTGACTTACATTTTTCGTAATGCATTACAAGCATTTGATCCCTTTTAGAAATTTACCACTTGCCTTTGAAGTGGTCATCTTTTAATTAATGTCAACACTATCATGAAAAGAATAGACTAAATTATTTATTCGTAGGTATATCAGTATTTCAAATGTAACTATTTTTAAGAAGAAATTTTCATTAAATCATTTAAAAACTAGTTTCATAACATGAAGATTTCAATGTAGAAAATGTACAAGCAAGTTTTATATCTCAATGTGAAGAAAGAGAAATGACAGATTATCTTTTACCATTAACATTTCTTTAACAAGAGGAAATCTTTGTAAACTTAACATTTCAGTGCTTTGGCTTTGACATCTAGTGTCAGTATACGAGACTGATATAAATACAACAATGGGAATGAACTTTGCACTAACATAAATACTTAACAACCTAGCCCATTCTTTCCCAGCCATCAGGCCATGCTAACTTTTTGCACCAGAGAAGAAGAAGCATGCAATGTGGCATTATAACTTAAAATTTGAATATATACACAAAACTTGTGGGCTACTTTAATAAAATAAGTAAATGGCATATACTTAAAAATTATATGTATTGTAATGTAACTTGTAACACTAACAGGAAGTTGAAAATGCAATGGAAAAATTAATGTATAATTCTTCATTGTGATAAACCATGTAATATCAAGCAAGAGCAAGTGTTTTAGTAACTCAGTTACTTGTGGTAAGCAAATACTTTTAACAAATCTGTTAAGTTGAAGGCCTTGGTGGACAAGTCATATGAGCCATTGAAGCAGTGTTCTGTTGCTACTAGTACAGCTAACAGAACTAAAGGGTGTATACAAATATAACAATTACAAGTCCAAAAATTATCATCTTTATTGTTACAAATCACTAGTTAGGTTTCACTTGGAATACTGTGTACAGTTTTAGTCTCCTTATCTAATAAAGGATACTAACTTACTGAAAAAAAAAAAGAGTACAGAAGAGGGCTACTACGATGATTTAATTTTCAGAGGGAAAAGTTATCTTACAGGAATAGGCAAAGAACGCTCAGTTTATTTTCTCCTGAAAAAAGATAAGAGGTGATCTAATTGAGGTTTACATTATTCAACTTTAAAGTGTTTGATGGGATAATTCGTATTTAAAAATTTTGTACAAAACAATAAAAAATTACAAGATATATATCTTCCCACAACCATCCTTGATTTTGAACTAGTCAACAGCACCCACTACCAACGTTTGTCTAAGTCTAATTGAAAAGTGGAGTTCGATTGTTACTGTTATCCTTATTACTATTAGCACATCCATAACCTCAAAGTGCAAGGTATGTTTTGCAGCAGTATGGTTTAAATTAAAAACCCCGAGATTCACAGTTCAACTTCAAGCTCACTTAATACTAGGCCAAGCCTAATGATATGATGAAAACTTGATTTTTTTGTGCTATATACCAAAGAGAACAGGTTGAGAGGATTGAGCTCCTGTTGTAATTTGTGCTGTTGTAGTGCTGACTAGTACTTTACTATTATACAAATCGTACGTTATTACCGTAGACACTCAATCAATAATCCAATCTCGCCCAGTCATAGTGTCACTGTCAAACCCTATCTTGGGCAGTTAAGCCTATTAGTAATACTGTCCATAGGTTGTAACACTGTATTGAACTTGTAGCCTGTACTAACTTAGTAATGCCAGTGTAATTTTTACATTAACGTAAGCTCGTGTTGTCGGTTAGGTAGGCCTACTGTAATGTATGTTCTTATTTTAACTTTAATTTTAAACGAATACACTTACATATTTTCTTTAAAGTCCATCGTAGTTCTTAGAAATTCGGAGTACAAGGTTTTCTTTGGAACCTTTAAGTTCTGTAATAGGTTAACGGTAAAATAAACTTACGTAAATGATAACTTCAAAATATAAATCAATTTACAATATACGGTACTTCCGTATAATTGGCAGTATAGAAACGTAACCTAGGTAAGAACGTTAAAATTTAAATTAACCGTTGGCGTTAACGGCTAACTGATATTCAGTTCTTAAAATAAAACGTATCCAAACATTTAAATTAGTCATTTATTCATGTATAACCACTGTAAAATATAATTAAAAAGTTTTCAGAGATCTGAAATCATTATAATTTTATAACTATGATTCTAATGCAAAATATTTTATTAAATGTATATATAAAATGAAATATACTAAACTACGACTATTTAAAATTTACCGCATAAACATCACGTGACCAGAGTTATTGTTTAGAGCGCCGCTCCTGTACTTTTTTTATGAGTGTGTGGGATTTAAATAAATACATGTAATTGTACAAAAAATTGAATTGAGATATATATTTTATAGGCTTAAACTTGTTGTTTAAAATGCTACATAAAATACATATAAGATAACATATCAGTTGTATTTTTATAACTCATGTATGCCTGGTGGTTATATAAACTTAAGCGTTAAGTAATTATAAATAAACTAGCTGAGACCCCAAAACATTTGCGGTCAAAAGAGTATCTTTATTGCAACAGTACTTCTTTAAATACAGGATTTCTAGAGCAATACAAAAGACACTGAAATCTGTAAGTCCAATTGTCTTATTCCTAACATTAGTTAAGACTTTATTAAGTACGGCCTATTTTCGATAAAGAGATAAATTGACACTGTAACTTGTGCATGTTTTTTGCTTCAGTTCTGTTAGGGCTAAACCTTGCCGCACTTAATACTATCAATAAATAATCTTTTAATATCATTCTACCACCTAACGTTAGACTTTTTTTTAAAACTTTGATAAGCTTTTAATATGTTGTATAAAATGTCTACTAAAGTATATTTACATCCTTTCTAATGTAACTCGACGATTTAACAAAGATACTGTTACGACATCGAGGTGACGTGACTAGTATCACACCACGTCATTCTCGAACTTTCACGTCTTTTCCTTAAATCAGTTTGTTACGCCTCCGGTCGTTAGTTAATTTTCCGTAAATTCGTTCCGACGAAACTTTAGCGACACAAGTCCTTTCTTAAATAAAACTGGTTTGTTCTTTCCGAATACAACTTTACGATACGCTTAATTTCAACAGTCGCTCTATAACAAACACTATAATTCACGTCTCACGTGGCCAACAATATTTTGTCCGCATACATTCAGTTACTCATTAACTATCCGTCGCTTCGTGGCCGGTCTTATATATACAAGACTACACTATATCTAGAAAGATCACGAGGTGTCAGAGAGTGGGATAAAAAAAAAATGGAAACGAGAAGCAGCAAATCAAACTACAGCCTAGCAGACTTAATAACAGCAATACAAGAACAGCAAAAGAAACAAGAAGACCGAGAAGAGAAATTACAACAGTTGTTAGAGGAAAAAGAAAAGAAACAAAAAGAACGAGAGAATAAACAAGAAGAGAGATTACAGCAGTTGCAAGAAAACCTGCAACAGTGGCAGCTCGAACAGCAAAATAAACAAGAAGAGAGATTACAACAGCTATTGGAGGAGAAAGAAAATAAACAAGAAGAGAGATTACAACGGCTATTGGAGGCGAAAGAAAATAAACAAGAAGAGAAATTACAGCAGTTGTTGGAGGAAAAACAAAAGAAACAAGAAGAGGGACTACAGCAGTGGCAACTGGAACAAGAAAGGAAACAAGAAGTACAAACGGAAAACATTAGTAAATTTAAAAGCGAATTAGATACGTTAAAGGACGATTTATTGTCTTTTACACAAGGAAGATACATTAACCATCGACTTAATCAGCCCCAGACAATGGCAAGCCCCTTCCAGACCCTGCAGCTAAACCCTAATGCAGACATCTTCAGTCCTGTTAGAAGTCACATCCCAGATATAAATGTTAGTAATAGGACTGTTCAAGTGCGACGGAAGCCACAGGAATATGATGGGAAAGCAGCATGAGAAGCATATAGAGCACAATTTGAGTTACTGGCAGGAATGAGTGGACAGAGGAGCAGAAATC
>NW_013667765.1:188714-189923 GCF_000517525.1 Limulus polyphemus
GAAAATAAACAAGAAGAGAGATTACAACAGCTATTGGAGGAGAAAGAAAATAAACAAGAAGAGAAATTAAAGCAGTGGTTGGAGGAAAAAAAAGAAACAAGAAGAGGGACTACAGCAGTGGCAACTGGAACAATAAAGGAAACAAGAAGTACAAACGGAAAACATTAGTAAATTTAAAAGCAAATTAGATACGTTAAAGGACGATTTATTGTCTTTTACACAAGGAGGATACATTAACCATCGACTTAATCAGTCCCAGACAATGACAAGCCCCTTCCAGACCCTGCAGCTAAACCCTGATGCAGACATATTCATTCCCATTAGAAGTCACATCCCAAAGATGAATGTTAGTACTAGGAGTGATCCAGTACGAAGGAAGCCACAGAAATACGATGTGGAAGCACTGTGGGAAGCATGTAGAACACAATTGGAGCTGCTGGCAGAGATGAACGGATGGACAGAGGAGCAGAAAGCAGTATATCTGGCAACAAGCTTGAAGGGACATCCACTGGAAATACTTTGACAGTTGTTAGCAGACGACAGGCAAAACAATAGAGCACTGGTGTCGGCTCTAGAACTCAGGTACGGAACTCAAAATCAGTCAGAAGTCTACAGGGCTAGGTTCAGGACGAGAGTCCGTACTAAAGGGGAGAGCTTGCAAGAGCTGGCACAGGACTTGCAAAGCGTGGCACACAAGGCCTACCCAACTGCACCACCCGATCTCCTCAAGTTGTTGCTGAGGGATCAGTTCGTAGATGCCTTGGACAGTCCAAGATACAAGTGAAGCAAGCACACCCCTCTACTATGCAGGATGCAATGGCCAGAGCTCCCGAATTTGAATCCTACGTTAAGTCCAGCACAGAGATATCGAGGCTGGTACAGTCATCAGGATTCAAGGCCAGAAAAGGTCAGCTTTCAGAGAAGTTTGAGGGACTTTGCTGGCACTGTAATAAACCTGGGCACAAGAGAGCTCAGTGCTGGAAACTTCTACACAGGGGAGATGATACAGCAGGAAAGGCTGCTACCCAGAAAGGCTATTGGAACTGTGGGGAGAAAGGACAACTGAGGATCCATTGTAGGAAGAATATTACCAACATGTTAGCCTCAAGGAGACCAGTAGTGGTTGGTGTTGAGGGACACTCACCAACCCCCTACAGCTAGGTGTAAAATGCCAAGCACACACAGCATCTATGTGACAGGAAAGCTGGA
>NW_013667765.1:190818-195988 GCF_000517525.1 Limulus polyphemus
TTTACGGAAAATTGATTAACGACCAGAGACGTAACAATATATTATAGATTTTAATCATCAAAATACAGCTTCGTACTCGCCTTTACTTAAAGTCATAGTTCTTTTTTAAAAATCACATTTTCTATAAGCTTATTTTGTTATATGATCATTCAGCATAATATGAAATCTGTTTATATCGTAAAATAGTAGTGTTTTTTGTACATGTTGAACGCACTTTTAACAGATCGTATGTGGTAATGTAAACCTATGACAATTATGCCTGCTTCTGCTCCTGGAAACGTAAGGCGAAATGAACTTTTGTAGTTTATATGTACTGAGCATGATTTCAACTCTATATTGGTGTATTACTTTAATTAAACTGATTCTTCGAACTTTGTTTAAAATTTTTAATTAAAACATTTTCCAAAATTCACAAATATTAAGGTAAATATTCTGAACTCTATCATGTTCGTAGCTGACTTGAAGGCTTTAACAAATAGCCTTGACTTACTTATCCAGCTTATAAACTGTAAGGTAGTGGCATCTAACGATGTAAAATTCAAATAGCTCTAGCAACGACTATTCCAAAGAGGAGCCCACGTGGCTCAGCGGTTTGTCTGCGTGCTTACAACGCTAAAAATCGTGTTTCGATACCCATGACGGACAGAGCACAGCTAGCCCATTGTGCAGCTTTGTGCTTAACAACAAATCAAACTAATACAAAGAGGAATAGCACAATATATTATCTTAAGTGTGCAAATATAATCGTGAAGTAAAGGAACAAGTGTGAAAGTGATAAATGCTTTTCTGCTGATTTCTGATAGCAGATTCTAATACCTTACTAACAAATTAAAGTTGAGCTAATAAGCCTATAATTTCCGTATCCTCCTGTAACTATTTCTTTTTGATAGGTGATTTTATCCACAATCTTCTGGCCCCCAAAATGAACGAAACATTGATTAGAGTTTAAGATACATTAACCGATGTAGGCTACAGGAGTGAGCAAATGTTATATAATACTAATACGTTAACATGAAAATCATCGAAATATTTTAATAGGTTTTTGCCACACTGGCAGATTTAAATATTTTCGTCATTTCATGTTAATCTATTGGTGTTTAAGAACTGGTGTCCTTATGTTTGTTTATTACCATTGTAGAGACCATGAGTGCATCAGGAACTTTATATTTACGTTTTTAAACTGAAGTTAACAGTTATCTCACAGACTAATATTGAATATTCTTGTGTTTTTTCTCTTCAGTTAACACCATATTGAAAATTATTAAGTTACAGTAACATCTTAAAATAAAAGAGAACATACACCGAAAAATATTCAATGCCCAAAATTTAGTAAGCTAAAAAAGCAAACAAGTGAAACATTATATTTAAGTTTCTCTTTAGGTCTTTTATGTCGCAGAAATTTGTTCTCTAGAAAGAAAAGATTAATCTGAGAAGATGGAGTTATAATTGGGTACCCCACCGGTGGCTCAGCGCTAAACCTGAGGGCTTATAATTCTCAAAACCGGGCTTCAATACCTGCGGAAGGGCATAGAATAGATATTCCATTATGGTGCTTTGGACTTAACAGAAAACACGTAAAGCAAAAAAACTTGGTTATGCAGGCCAGAAATGTAGAAAAAGAAAATAAACATAGCTCATCTCACTGCTAAACGACCTATAAGGATAATGTTAGATCTTTGCTAAATAGAGTGATTTTTAAGTAAGAATGTTACACAGATCTCGTGGCAAAGCTACATAGCTTCAAGCACTAAGAAAGAAAACCAAGTTGTGCGTACAAGTAAAATCTAAATTAAGTGTTCATGTTATAAAATCCCGACGACATCTATTAGGTCTCATTATACAGTTTAATATTAAGCTTTGTTAAGAAACCCCCTCAGTCATTATATTTATAAAAATGTAAGAGATCAAGACACAGAAACCTGCTGATGTGAGAAAGCTATCAGAGTACATAAAGTTAAAGAACTCGAAGAGACATCAAGGAATATTTACAACTTCAAAATCTTCAGAGAATAATAAGGTGAAATAAATGGCCGAAAACCCGGGCTTTGTTTACCTTGAAGTTGTGTAACTATGAAACACAGCTGCTCAACTTGGGTAACATATGATCTTCTGAGCACGTCAGCTTCAAGCTTTACGAGTTTTCACTAGCTCAGCTAAACTGATGAGAGAGAATATTATTGGTATTTAAGCTGGCCTTCTGTCCTAAATACACATAACATACATAAACATAATTTAAATAGTATTCCGTGTAATCGATATAGCTGGTGAGATGAAACATCTTACTGTAGCCCGATGTTGCAACACCCAACTGGTTATGGTATAGGAATGTAGTATAAGCAAATATAGTTTACACGCCTGCGAAATAATTGAAAAAGCAAGCCTTTCATGAAGAATGGATACACCACTAATACACAACTTACTGGCATGGTTAAATGTTACATCTTTTCGTCGTTATTGCCAAGACGTTTTATAATTGTTAAGTTTCAAAATATAGTTTTTTTCGAAAGTCAAATAACGAAAATTTTAGTAGACTCGAAATATTTGAGCAAGAATCTACATTAAAGTATTCTACATTCTAAGACTAAGTTACCTTAACACAGTTGATTTTTGTAGACTGCAGTATTTTCATGACTGGTGAAAACTGTAAAAAAATCCAACATCGTGTTTTAAAAACATTGTCGCTTGTAAGATGAATTATATTATTCATGTCATTGAATTATAGACAAAATCAAGCAACATCGCATGATGTCATGTCACTGAATTATAGACAAAATCAAGCAACATCGCATGATGTCATGTCACTGAATTATAGACAAAATCAAGCAACATCGCATGATGTCATGTCACTGAATTAAAGACAAAATCAAGCAACATCGCATGATGTCATGTCATTCATATTTCGCATCATTGTTGAGTGCTTTATTTCTTTTTTATAGGTTACTGATTTATAAACAACTAATATATTTTACATGTCACAAAACTGAATCAATTACAAATTAAAACGCCCCCCCCCCACATGTATATAGAAATAGAGAGGGATAACTGCTATGTTATAGGTGGACTCTAATATTTAAGCTATGTTCATTAATTTCACATTATAGCAATGATGAAAATTGGTTCACTTCGACCTCGACCTTATTTTCAAAACAGCATGGCTATCCCTGATTTACGCGGTTCACGTGAATATGACACATAATATACCGTTTCAAGGATAAAACATATTTCTGTTTGTATGCCACATGGTCTTTTGGCTAGTGAACCAAGAGTAACAAGAGTATTGGAGATTTAAGTCAATATCAACTCTCAGCGACAGAGGTACTTGACTATAAGCGTCTCCATCTGTCGGTGTTATCGAATTTGATTTCATTTTGTTATTACTAAGCGCGTTCTACAGTTATTGACATAAAGTTTAAGTTACAGCAAACTAATAACAAATTCAGTCCTTCATTACTGGAAATTATCAGTATAAATTTACGTATGTAAATAGAAAGTGCTTGAATATTATTTTACGTGCATGCACATATGTAACTTGTGTTAGTTAACTTCTAACCAATTCCAACAAACTAAAAATCAAATTGTTTATCTCTACTATTAAATAATTCCTCATAAGTTGAATAAACTATAAAACATGACTATATTATAAAACATTTTTTAAAATATTAAAGAACATAAACTGCTCACGTCTTATAATCGTGCGATAGAAATGGATTTGAGAGCATAAAATGCTTGCATTTGTTTCGTTTCCGTGACAATTAAAGGGGGGATAATTTGTGGATTTATTAATCATTAAGAACCAAACCAATAAAGTAAAAGGTGGATTTAGGAGCGAAGAAGGATATTGCTGAATTCACGTGGTGTTTTATTTGAAAGTTAACGAAATTTAATACTTGAATGTGTCGACTGTTAAGTCAAGTCTAAAACGTGTTATTTTTGTCTCCAAGAAACTGATCACACATGCGCGCTAATGAGAATCTGGTTGTTTGTAGCTTTGAAGAGCATCAAATTCTACTATCAGTGTGTTGTGGACACTATCTACCACTATTCGTGTGGCTTACAAAAATTACCCTAGAACTTGAACGTGATTTATAAGAAGTTTCCCAGTCTTGTAGATGTCACGTGATATACCCAATATGAGGTTGATACTTGAGATATCTCAGTCGCTTCTTGGGTGTTGTGGGTCTGGCATGGTCTGGTGGTTAGAGCACTCGATTCGCAATCGGTGGGTCGCGGATTCGAATCCTCGACACCAAATCCCACTATTCGTGGGTAAAAAAGTAGCCCAAGAGTTGAGAACGGGTGGTGTTCTCTAGCTGCCTTCCCTCTGGTCTATCACTGCTAAATTAGGGAGGGATAGCGCAGATAACCTTCGAGTAGCTTTCAGTTGGGTGTTGTAAGGGTAACTAGCGTAACTTCTTCATATAAATACCAACGTTAGTATTAGGTTGTCAAGAAATTCATGTTGTGTTTTGGAACACTTTCATTAACCCCCCCCCCCATAAAAAAACGTACATCATGTATAATAGTTAAACGAACCGCCTAAACGTCATGTTAGTGTAGCCTATATAATGTGTAAAGTTTAGTGTACTCTAATCCCTTATAGTGATGGCACACGACGAGACACACATTCGGCATATAATGCTGTTTGAAGGGAAACAACGCCTCTTTTGCCACAAAGAATATCAAATAAATTTATGGAAATGTTTTGAACGTTCGTAAGTGTGAACGATGGTTCAGCAAATTTCGTTCAGGTGACTTCAGCCTTAAAACTGTGATGGCAGGGGCTGACATGTTTGAATTGTTATTGATGCTCTGAAGACGCTTGTTGAGTCTAACCTAAGGCAACACACTCGTGAAATGGCCCTGAAATTGCGTGTCACTCATGAAACAATACGCATAGATCCAAGCAATATGGGAAAACTCCTTAAAGAAGGTGTTTGGGTGCCTCACGAACTCTCTGATGATCATCGTTTCCAACGCGTGAACGCTTCTTCGTCTCTTCTGGCTCGTAATATACGTGAACCATTTTTGGACAAACTGTCACCGGTGATGAAAAATGGATTCTCTATGTAAATATTAAATGCTAAAAACAATGACTCAATTCTAGACAAAAACCACTTCCGACCCCAAAACCGCAGAAAGTGATGCTTTGCATTTGGTGGGACATCAAAGG
>NW_013667765.1:196906-206769 GCF_000517525.1 Limulus polyphemus
CATCGATAATAATGGAGACTATTTCATTTAATAAATGATTTGTTTTGATATATAAGTTGTTCGGGTTTTTCATCTGAAAAAAAAAGCGACATTCATTTCTTGACGACCTAATAGAAGCGAGGTATCGGACCTCAGCATAGCGAACCAGCTTTTTGTAATTTTAACACAATCTTCAGTATGGGGCAGATGATCATCACGTGTAAACAGTTCAGAGTCTATAGTGAACCAAATTAGAAATAGTTCGAGGATGTTATTTGTTTACCTTTAGAAACTGATGCACCTGTAGTAATAATACGACATCAAGAGGAATGTAAAATTAAGGTTTCAGTCACACACTGGTATTATAAAACTATCCATATTTGATTTGTTGAAGAAATTCTACCAACAAAACATTAATATATTTACTATATCTTCCTTTGGTCTTAGTCATTTTTCCAAATGCTGCGATATTCTGCATTCTTAAGATAAAATAATAACATCTAAGAAGCATTTTTCAAACGTGTATATAATGTTTTTTATAGATAAAAAGATGTATCTACTTCTTTGGTTTCGATTTTTTTATCACTTTACATAGCAACATTAAATATGTGAATCTTGACCGTCAACAATGGTACAGGGAGCCTGAATAGTTAAGACGAATCGATGCAGTTTCAGGAGAAATGAAACTGATACAACTTATATATATAGTATAATAATTCGATGCCTCCTATCATATCTTGGTGTTCTTTATATCAAATTCCCGTTAAGTTTTAATTTAAAACAGCGCATGTCAATGACATTTGCTGCTCAGAAACAAGATTGTGGATATCAAAGTATACATTTCGGTTTTGTTGATGTAAGATATTTAGTAGTATTTTTCATTGTCTGGAATCAAATGAAAAATACTGGTGTTTTAAATGAAATATTTCGTTACGAGCCTTTATTTTTCAAGACTCAGATTTTTGCTAAAACATGGTTATTTTAATTAATTTACAAATTTGTTTCTGGGTCAGTTTGAGATATACAAAAAAAATAAATATTAATAACAAATAAAGTGTTTTTAATAAAAATTCTAAATCCAATTCTGATGTGTAATGACATAAATAAAATTGCAAAATTACAGTTCACCAATTTAGTTCACACCGAGATAGTTGTTCAAGCAATTCATGATATAAATAGCATCTCGACCACTACTATTTCTACTCGAAATAGCAAACAGAAGAAGACCTAGCTACCAAAATTCAGGCAGTTCGCAGGATTACGTCTCGAACTAAAGGAAAATTTACCAACTTCATGAAAGTAGTAGTAAAATCCCGCAGGGCAGCTAAACAGATACTTTGATGTTGGTTCTTTCCTCGCGTATTTTCACTTGAGGGGGGAAAATCATTTCGGAGGAAGATAACTAACACACCAAGAAACTTAACTTCCACTGTTTGTCAGACTAAATCTACTACTTAACTGTAACACCCAAAAGCTATTGACTCATCCAAATCGAACACCGACAAGTGCTCAACAAACCGAAACGATAATCCGTGAAAAGAAAGATACATCCATGTCTACTGAAAACTCGAAACGCAGATAATCACAGAATACAAGTGTAAGGAACACATTTTCACTTCCAGCCGCCAAATTCAGACAAGCATCAAATCTAAAAGAATAGAAACTCAATCAGACGTACACATCCAGAGCCACCAGAATCTGAACCCGACACAAGAGATTATCACTGGTTAGCTAAGAAGTTGTTTTTTTTTTTAATGTAAAGCTACACAATGGGCTATCTGCACTCTGTCTACAGTCGTGGATCGAACCAAAGATGTTTGCGTTGTATGTCCGTAAACATACTGTTGACCTAATAAATTCGACTAAGATACAGATTGACATATTAGTTTTAAATACTAGTAATCAGCTCTTAAGGTGCCAGTCAGTGAGTCAATAGTAATCAACTCTTAAGGTGCCAGTCAGTGAGTCACTCGTAATCAGCTCTGAAGGTGTCAGTCACTGAGTCAATAGTAATCGGCCCGGCATGTTCAGGTGGCTAGGGCGCTCGACTCGCAATCTGCGGGTCGCGGGTTCGAATCCCCGTCCCACCAAACATGCTCGCCCTTTTAGCCGTGGGGGCGTTATAATGTGACGGTAAGTCCCACTATTCGTTGGTAAAAGAGTAGCCTAAGAGTTGGCGGTGGGTGGTGATGACTAGCTGCCTTCCCTCTAGTATTACACTGCTAAATTAGGGACAGCAAGCGCAGATAGCCTTCGTGTATCTTTGCGCGAAATTCAAAACAAACAAACAATAGTAATCAACTCTTAATGTGCCAGTCAGTGAGTCAATAGTAATAAGCTCCTAAGGTGCCAGTCAGTAAGTCAATAGTAATCAACTCTTAAGGTGTCAGTCAGTGAGACAATAGTAATCATCTCTTAAAGTGCCAGTCAGTGAGTCAATAGTAATAAGCTCCTAAGGTGCCAGTCAGTAAGTCAATAGTAATCAGCTCTTAAAGTGCCAGTCAGTGAGTCAAAGCGAAGTATTTAGTGAGAAGCTATTGCATTTGCTCTGTTATTCAGTTAGGCGATGAGTTACATATTTGTTTATCTAACAACGCTAGTTAAGCTAGGTGAACGTCTTGCAGTTTACATTGAAACATCGTATTTGAGGTTAGGCCTATATTTAGTTGTGAAATTAATGTTGAAACGTCGTTTGTGGTTTTAGACCTAAAACTTATGTCACCTGAATGTAGCCTCCTGTAAAAATGTTATACAAGATATATTCTAATTTATTTTTACGTGGACTGGATTTAGCATTATTTTCGCCAAATAATTCAAAAGACTCCTCTCCCCCCCAAAAAAAACATGTTACAGCAGTAAAAACAAAGGGGTAAAAACAAAGTTCCTTTTTTCACAGTGTATTTATCATTAATCATTATATTAACTATCCTTTAGCTGTATAATAGGATTCATTTAAATTTCTTGCTGATTTATAATGTAATAACTATTATATACACTGACACGAAATACTGTTTAACCATGTTTAGTCTTATATCTTAGTCATTCTGTAAATTTTACTCCAATACATGTTTTTTCAGTCGAATTATTCTTTAAGTCATACATATTTCAGCAGACTATCTCATGCCTGTGGATGCTGTAGTTGTAGGTTATGTTCAGGACTGTGAATTAAGATAATATAATTTGCTATGGAGATAAGGTCATTTATCATGGACACCTAATCTGAAGTAAGTGTAGGAAGGGACTAGAAGTATTTTTTATTTTACTTTATTCCCATTATAATTCTATGCATATCTATCTATCTAAGCTGCAGTCATCCCTCGTTGGATGTAGCTTTCCGTCAGACCAGTCCAGTATTTCCTATTCTTAGCATACCGTGTCCATCTGATTCCTACTTCCACCACTATATCGTCCTTCCTTCTTCTCTTTTGCCTTTCTTCAGATTTTTTTCCCTGTCCTAGGTTGCCATTCCATTGTTCTTAATGTCCACCTATTATCGGAATACCTTGCTACATGCCCAACCCATTTCCATTTAGTTCTTAGAATGAACCTCACTGCATCTATTATATTTGTTGTTTTTCTTATTCCATCATTTCTCCATCTGTCTTGTAGTGTTATGTGAAGTATTATTTTTTCCATAGCTCTTTGTGTGATTTCTATATTTTTTTCCTATCTCTTTTGTTGGTTCACATGTTTGGCAGCCATATATTAAGGTTGGTAGTACACACTGATCCATGAGCTTTTTCTTCAAAATAATGGGGATATCTTGATCCTCTGGAATTTCTTTAAACATTCCAAAACATCGCCATATTGCCTTTATTTTTACCATAATTTCCCCCCTTGTTGTGTTTTCCATTTTGAGGGTTTGTCCTAAATATTTGACACTTTGTCTATTTCTACATTCTCAATTTTGATGGTATCTGTATCATGATAATTAGTCATATATTTGTTTTTTCTCTTGTGTATTTTTAATCTTGCTTTTTTTGCTACTGCCATTCAAACTGTTTAATAGAGCTTCCATCTGGAAACCTTAGGTCTGTTAATATCTCACCATCTATTTTTATACATTCATTCACTAGCTCAGTTTGTCTGAATACTTCTTACAAAGTTGCTGTAAACTGTTTCGGAGATATTGGATCACCCTGTCTTACCCCTCTCTCTGTCTCTATCACTGATGATACCTCTTTATCAAGATGTATTTTTGCTGTTGCGTCTGTGTATATATATCTCTTAAGATTTAGATGTATGTTAGATTGACGCCTATTGTAGCTAAAGCAATAATTCTAGCAATAATAAAACAAAACAAAAACACTTTTCGACAGATGAAACGTGACGTAGCTCACTGGGTTATGTGCGTGCCCAAGAATACAGCGTGTGTAGTCTGTATGTTGAGTGTTATTGTGCTGTTTTTCTCCCTCCACCAGATGTCCTGGTTAACCCAAGACCTATCATGATTTTTGGAAGAGCTGAATGCAAATATTGTTTCTTGTGGTTTTTGTTTAACTATGAACACAAATGCAAATTTGTACTTCAATTGTTACAAAAAATTCATTCGCTACATCATGAATTACTACTTTCTTGAGTGCTTTCTATGATTTTAGGACACAAATATCAACTTGTAATTTCTACACTAGATGGCGCTCTATATATGCGTGTTATTGAAATATTACCAAGACCTGAGACGTATAAACTTAATGAGGGTTTCTTTGAGTTTTCTTCTTACTAAACGTATCACTTTTTATTAATAAAGTCTAACTCGAAATTGTTCTTGATTTGAAAGAGCCTTTGTGATAATCACGTGACTCCACAATATTTCGCTGTTCTGTAATTGAATGGTTGTAAAAGGTGCTGTTTATATAAGAAGAT
The DNA here is from genome assembly GCF_000517525.1 of Limulus polyphemus. NCBI lineage: Eukaryota > Metazoa > Arthropoda > Merostomata > Xiphosura > Limulidae > Limulus > Limulus polyphemus. Next base: position 201,749 of record NW_013667765.1, read on the forward strand.
ACTAAAGCTACTTAATGCATCCGCTATAAATTTATTGAAGAATGGTCGATAAACATTGAGTAACATAACATCTGTTGTTAATTTTCGAGGAAAAGGAATGTCGGTTGTTTAAGCTTAGTCGAGAATGTTTTAAGTAAGCTTTCATATTTGGATAGCACGTGTCATATTTCTATCAAATAAAAGGGTGTAGCAAACATGTTTTCACGCCGAACATCTTGGAACTGTCAGTTCGCAACTATAAGAAACCTACACCTTTCACTTGGAGTGAAGCCACACAAGTTTGTCGAAGTCATGTGGCATACAGAATATGAAGAATACGTGATACTAAGCGATCAGTTCAATCAACATCCTTAATGTTTCTCCTATTTCACTTCCTTTATCAATTATAGTAGGCTGATGTGTTAATAAACATCTCCCCAGAACATGAATAGTAAATGTTATTATACAACTTCAGAGCTACACTAACGGTTACTATATAATATTTCAAGACATCTGCGCATTCTCCTTACGTGCAGACCAGACACCTCGCTTTCTTTTTTATATTAGCAATCCAATAGTGGTCCCCTAGAATAAAAGGGTTACACTAATAAAACCATTTCTATAGTTAAATTTTCTAAATTTTAATTCTGCAAAGTCAGTGACCAGTGCAGCTGGTGGCGCCAGCATCAGTGTCATTGAATCGGTAAGAAAACGGTTGACTTAGATAATTTTAGTAAAAATTTCCTAACCCTTTGGATGTTGATTACCACATTAAACTGTGCCTTGATCTAGTGACTGTTTCGTTATCGATATGCAAAGTCTCTAAAATTTCTTTCAGGCATCTGTTTAAAAACAATAATGATGCGATCAGATGAGAACTTGAGGAATTTAGTAGGAAAAATATGAACAAACTTATTGTCATGGTTAGTAGCCTAGAGGATTACTTGAGTCTAATTATAAATTAGTTACTTTTTTTTCCCTGATTACTAGATGTTCTCACCGCGGACACAGGATTTCCCTGAAAACGTCAGCAGATTAGCAACCGAGACGTTTAAAATATATACTAGTTAAGTTAGAATCTAGTAATAAAAGGAAGTATTGTTTATTTGTTTTGAATTTCGCGCAAAGCTACACGAGGGCTATCTGCGCTAGCCGTCCCCAATTTAGCAGTGTAAGACTAGAGGGAAGGCAGCTAGTCAACACCACCCACCGCCAACACTTGGGCTACTCTTTTACCAACGACTAGAGGATTAATTGTCTCATTATAACGTCCTCAAGGCTGAAAGGGCGAAAAATTCAGTGACATGGGTTCGAACCTGCGAACCTCAGATTGTGAGTCGAGCGCTCTAACTACCAGGACATGCCAGGCATTTATTTGTGTCCACCGCGGGTTTTATCGTTATAAGTCTGTGAACTTACCGCTGTCCCACTGGGGAACAACTGCTCATTTAGAATATTTAATTTTACATTATGTAATTAATTCCTTGATATTTTAGCCATTTCAGTAGCATTTATGTAGGAATTCAGTGGAAGTGATATTAAGATGTAGAGAGTGTTAAATATGTTACACGTTACATGAGTTGTTCACATCCATCAGTAGCCTTCCGACTTTCTTTTCTTTATATATATATATATAACCGACAGATATTTTTCTGTTTCCACTACTTATCAGAAGTACTTGATAAGTGGCCTTCCTCCACGTGGATGTTTAAGTAGGGGTAATCACATCACTCACAACAAACTTTCCGCTGTATTTTTGTTCACCTATTAGAAGTGACTGACCATTGATTAGCCTTTACTTGACTTTTTTGCTATAACAGTCACACTGACGACATTCTTTCCACGAGGTAACGAATCTGTTTGACATGTACCTCTCTTCCCCTGACGGTAATTATCACTACGATCTACAGCTCTCACATTTCGTACAGTATAAGAGCATGTTGTTTTACTCACAGTTTGCTCCGCTAGTGAATGAGCCTCTGTGGTTAGAAAACTTTTGTTAAAGTCAATAGGTGGCGCTCAACAAACTGTTGTCAAACTCCTCGATGAGTCACCAGAACTCTCCTAGAAAAAATCCATTTTGATTCACCATAAACAATGTGGATTACATACACGCCCCTATGGAATCACTTAGCGTGGACTTCGGGATACTAAACATTTTAGTGGACTTGGAAACGGCAAATCGTTTGAGAAATGGCAAGTATAAGTTCTACCGAAAACAATTTAATCTAACGTGTAGATCATAGTATTGTTGCGTCAGCGAGGTCACGTGACTAGTATCACGCCACGTCCTTCTCGAACCTTCGTGAATTATCGGGAGACTACTAGATTGGGGGTAGGCTAGTATATATTAGATGGTCACAACGTGACGAGACAATGAGTAATTGAACTGCAGTCAGAGATTGTGTAATTGAACTGAGTATTGTTGAGCACGAGCACGTGAGACGTTCTAGCGTTTGTTATAGAGCGACTGTTGAAATTAAGTGTATCGGTGAAGTTGTATTCGGAAAGAATAAACCAGTTTTATTTAAGAAAGGAATTGTGTCGCTAAAGTTTCGTTGGAAAGAATTTACGGAAAAAATAACTAACGAACGAACGGAGACGTAACAGTATTATTATTACTGTTAATCAAGCGTTTAAATGTCAAAACGCTTCACACAATAAAATATGTATGTATTAATTAGTACTAAAAGGGAAGAATTAGAATAATACAAAATTCGGTATAATGTAAAGATATTAAAAATGTTTCTCCAATTCAGAATCGGAATACAATTTTAATCTTTCTAAGAGCAAATCTATAACAGATTTGCTTGTCACTGCATCTCATGTATTTCTATTCGTTGTCATATTGTTCCCCGAATTTTTCTTTTTATTTCGTCGCCGGTGGATATACTTGTAGTTACCGATAAGTTTGCAGCGATGAATAAAATATAAGGTTCTAAATCTGTAGCTCTCGTCAGTTTGTTACTTGTGTTTAAACCATGGCGCACTTCCGCTTTACATACTGTGTTTCATTATGAAACTACAATACCATATATGATTTTAATAGTACTGAAACGTTTACCATAAATTGGGACTGGAATGTCAGGGAATTGACTATGTATGGGATTATGTTACATCCAGCCTATTTAGCTAAAGTTAACATTGAGAAAAACGATACTAATTTCTACGTCTGCAGGATTAATAAGATAGATTTATGAATAAAACTGTGTAGGAAATTGCGCGTTGGTTATTCTGTTATCGATATTTTCCCCTTGTAATGTTACTGGGCTGGTGTAGCCTAGTGATTAATGTGCCTGGGATGTGAATCCGTGGATTGGTGATCAGAGTCCCTTTGCCTGTTGTTTTCGTTTACGGATTTACTGTTCGGTTAGTGATACCTGAAGAAGGACATATCCCGAAACGTTGTAGCCACAATTATATATATATATTAAAATATATATATATTAACTCCTTAGTGGTTTGATCTATAACATAGTTCTTTTCAGATTTATGAATAGTCGGGCATATATATATAAACCGAATAGGTACTTCTTAATTAGTATGCTATTAGTAAATAGTGTAGCTAATTTAGTACACAGGTCTAACTTACACAATATAAACGTATAATTCTGATTCATCAGTTGATTATTATATCATCGATATTTTTCCCTTGTAATGTTACTGGCCTAGTGTAGCCTAGTGATTAACGTGCCTGGGATGTGAATCCGTGGATTTGGTGATTAGAGACCCGTTGCCACAAAAACGTGCTCCACACTTTGGGGCGTTCGTTGTGCTGTCAATAGTGTCAGCCTTAACCGCTTTGCAGGGCCCTAGTAATATGTTTTGTTTGTCAAGTTCTTTAAGGAACATGAAATCTACTGTAGTGCATGAAGCAAATCACTAGTGTTTATGACTCCAGTAACTATATTATACTTCATTCTTATGTGACTTTATTTAACTAACAGTATAGGTTCGGATGTATAACTATTTTAATTTGATTTAAGTTTTATTATTACATTTTATTATAAAGATTATTTTGCACTGTTAGCTTACTATATAGATTTAGGCTAACCTAAAATTTCCATAAGCTTCCCGAACTTCGTGAAATATTGTTTGGATTAAGGCCAAAGATATCACTAACAGCAAGAATACCCAACTGATGGAATGATACACTCCAGTCATCATAAGTATGAACATACGAACGCACATATTTGATTATATATTGTTACGTATCTGGTCGTTTGTTAATTTCCGGTATAAATTATTTCCGAGGAACTTCAGCGATACAAGTCCTTTTTTAAATTAAAACTAGTTTATTCTTTCTCGATACAACTTTGTAATACACAGAATTTCCACAGTCACTTTAAACTTAACAACCTTTATAACACACATTATAAATCACGGTGATTCACACGCTTTACTTACGGTGCCTACTGTTCGCTTGACTCAATTATCTATATCTTCAATCTATCTGTCTATCTCTGCAATTCTATCTTTTTCGCTGGCTTTATTTGCCGGGCTTATATACTAAAAAAGAGGGCGCTTGGAACAAAGTAGAGTTGCCAGGAAAATTCAGGATCCTTCTAGAAACTTCAGCGCGCATGCTCCCAGTGTCGCGTGACTTCCGCTGTCGTAACAATATGTATACAGCTTGTTTTAATCAGGAGTTAATGTCAATATGTGATATAGTGAAAATGGCAAGAAAAATACTTAGGATACATGTCTTGAATTTATGTTGATTTTTTTATTGATTTACATGTGGAACATAAATATATGACATATACATCCGAAAAGGTATAAACCACGAATAATTCAGTAAACCCTCAACTTAAGGAATGTATTGTTGCGTCAGCGAGTCACATGACCACTGTGACGCCACGTTTCTAGAACTATCCTGTACTTTGGCGAATGCTCTAGTAATTACTAGATATAGGGTAGGCTGGTATATAAAAGAGGGGAATGTAATGTGTGTGTAGATAGTGAGTAATTGATCTGCAGTCAGAAGTATTATTGAGGACGTTCGTTGTTATTGCGTTTGTTTAGCGCGATTGTTGAAGTTG
>NW_013667766.1:0-3274 GCF_000517525.1 Limulus polyphemus
GAGCTATTTAGTAACACAAAATTTGTTATGGTTAACAAATGACGATATCAAACAACATAAGAACTATTTTAATTGTATTTCTAATACAATATTCCGAACAGCCTTTTTCGATTTTATTTCTATAAATTCTTTCAGAAGTGTTTAGCAGATTTGAAGATTTAGAATACGTACGAGGTTAGTTATCGTTACAATCAATTGTGTGTTATACGTGATAATCAACATTAAGGCGTTTTTCAAATTTCCAATCACACATGGTGTATTTTCTTTAGTTAATTATCGTCTAAGAATGTTTCCAGCGTCTAATTCGTTATTGGCGCATTTGGAATGTCGTTTTCAGAAATATCTATATCTAGGTAATTTTTCAAATGGGTTTATATCGTTTCAAGTTTCTTCACGTTAATTTCCGTTTTTAACATTTTTCTATTCATATTTATTGTTTTTATCGTAATACTACTTCCGTAACATCTTTAATGTATTTTGTGTAAGAATGATATAGCATGTTTTTCTTTGGTATTTACTGTTATTAGTGTATTTATAGCTTAATCCTAGTTACTTGATTTAGAAAATTTCCTACTGCAAACTATATCTTTTTTATTCTTCTTTAAATTCACGCGTTTTGTCTGTCCCTTCACTATGTTCTGAACACTATTTATATAAGCTATTTAGTACAACAAGATTTGTTATGGTTAACACCTGACGATATCAAACACCAGAAGACCTATTTTAATTGTATTTCTAATACAATATTCCGAACAACCTTTTTCGATTTTGTTTCTATAAATTCTTTTAGAAGTGTTTAGGAGATTTGAAGATTTAGAAAACGTACGAGGTTAGTTATCGTTACAAACAATTGTGTGTTATACGTGATAATCAACATTAAGGTGTTTTGCAAATTTCTAATCATACATGGTGTGTTTCTTTAGTTGATTATCGTCTAAGAATGTTTCCAGCGTCCAATTCCTTGTTGGCGCATTTGAAATGTCGTTTTAGAGAAATATCTATCTCTAGGTAATTTTTCAAGTGTTTATATAATTCCAGTTTATTCAAGTTAATTACCGTTTTTAACATGAGTCTGTTGATATTTATTGTTTTTCTCGTAATCCTCCTTCCGTAACATCTTTAATGTATTTTCTGTAAGTATGATATACCATGTTTTCATTTGGTATTTACTGTTAATAGTGTATTTATAGCTTAATCCTAGTTACTTGATTTATATAATTTCCTAAACCAAACTATACTTTCGTTATTTAACTTTACATTCACGCGTTTTGTCTCTCCCTTCACTATGTTCTGAACACTATTTATATAAGCTATTTAGTACAACAAGATTTGTTATGGTTAACACCTGACGATATCAAACAAGAGAAGACCTCTTTTAATTGTATTTCTAATACAATATTCCGAACAGCCTCTTTCGATTTTGTTTCAATAAATTCTTTTAGAAGTGTTTAGGAGATTTGAAGATTTAGAAAACGTAAAAGGTTAGTTATCGTTACAAACAATTGTGTGTTATACGTGATAATCAACATTAAGGTGTTTTGCAAATTTCCAATCACACATGGTGTGTTTTCTTTAGTTAATTATCGTCTAAGAATGTTTCCAGTTTCCATGTCTTTGTTTGCGCATTTGGAATGTCGTTTTCAGAGATATCTATCTCTAGGTAATTTTTCAAGTGTTTATATCATTCCAGTTTATTCACGTTAAGTACCGTTTTTAACATTTTTCTATTCATATTTATTGTTTTTATCGTAATACTACTTCTGTGACATCTTTAATGTATTTTGTGTAAGAATGATATAGCATGTTTTTCTTTGGAATTTACTGTTTTTAGTGTATTTATAGCTTAATCCTAGTTTCTTGATTTAGAAAATTTCCTACTGCAAACTATATCTTTTTCATTCTTCTTTAAATTCACTATTTATTTTAGCTATTTAGTAACACAAAATTTGTTATGGTTAACATCTAACGATATCAAACAACTTAAGAACTATTTTAATTGTATTTCTAATACAATATTCCGAACAGCCTTTTTTGATTTTGTTTCTATAAATTCTTTTAGAAGTGTATTTAGAAGTGATTAGAAGATTTGAAGATTTAGAAAACGCACGAGGTTAGTTATCGTTACAATCAATATTAAGGTGTTTTGCAAATTTCCAATCACACATGTTGTGTTTTCTTTAGTTAATTATCGTCTAAGAATGTTTCCAGCGTCTAATTCATTGTTGGCGCATTTGAAATGTCGTTTTCAGTGATATCTATCTCTAGGTAATTTTTCAAGTGTTTATATAATTCCAGTTTATTAAAGTTAATTACCGTTTTTAACATGAGTCTGTTGATATTTATTGTTTTTCTCGTAATCCTCCTTCCGTAACATCTTTAATGTATTTTCTGTAAGTATGATATAGCATGTTTTCATTTGGTATTTACTGTTAATAGTGTATTTATAGCTTAATCCTAGTTACTTGATTTATATAACTTTCCTAAAGCAAACTATACTTTCGTTATTTAGCTTTACATTCACGCGTTTTGTCTCTCTTTTCACTATGTTCTGAACACTATTTATATAAGCTATTTAGTACAACAAGATTTGTTATGGTTAACACCTAACGATATCAAACACCAGAGACATATTTTAATAGTATTTCTAATTTAATATTCCGAAAAACCTTTTTCGATTTTGTTTCTATAAATTCTTTTAGAAGTGTTTAAAAGATTTGAAGATTTAGAAAACATAGGAGGTTAGTTATCGTTACAAACAATTGTGTGTTATACGTGATAATAAACATTAAGGCGTTTTGCAAATTTCCAATTACACATGGTGTGTTTGCTTTAGTTAATTATCGTCTAAGAATGTTTCCAGCGTCTAATTCATTGTTGGCGCAATTGGAATTTCCTTTTCAGAGATATCTATATCTAGGTAATTTTTCAAATGGGTATATATCGTTTTAAGTTTCTTCACGTTAATTTCCGTTTTTAACATGTTTCTATTAATATTTATTGTTTTTCTCGTAATCCTCCTTCCGTTACCTCTATAATGTATTTTCTGTAAGTGTGATGTAGCATGATTTCATTTTGTATTTACTGTTTTTAGTGTATTTACAGCTTAATCTTAGTTACTTGTAATTAGGTTTTTTCCACCCTTTTGTCTCTACCATCTCTATATCCTGATCACACTATAATTAAGCTTTTTAGTAGAACATAAATTGTTATGGTGCAGTCTTAACGATATCAAACAACATAAGAACAATTTTAATTGTATTTCTAATACAATATT
>NW_013667766.1:4093-7789 GCF_000517525.1 Limulus polyphemus
TTTCTATAAATTCTTTTAGAAGTGTTTAGGAGATCTGAAGAATTAGAAAACATTCGAGGTTACTTATCATTACAAACAATTCTGTGTTATACGTAATAATCAACATTAAGGTGTTTTGCAAATTTCCAATCACAAATGGTGTGTTTTCTTTAGTTAATTATCGTCTATCAATGTTTCCAGTTTCCATGTCTTTGTTGGCGCATTTGGAATGTCGTTTTCAGAAATATATATATCTAGGTAATTTTTCAAATGGGTTTATATCGTTTCCAGTTTCTTCACGTTAATTATCGTTTTAAAAATGTTTCTATTCATATATATTGTTTTTGTCGTAATACTCCTTCCGTAACCTCTATAATGTATTTTCTGTAGGTGTGATATAGCATGTTTTCCTTTGGTATTTACTGTTAATAGTGTATTTATAGCTTAATCCTAGGTACTTGATTTATATAATTTCCTAAAGCAAACTATACTTTCGTTATTTAGCTTTACATTCACGTGTTTTTTCTCTCCCTTCACTATGTTCTGAATACTATTTATATAAGCTACTTAGTACAACAAGATTTGTTATGGTTAACACCTGACGATATCAAACACCAGAAGACCTATTTTAATTGTATTTCTAATACAATATTCCGAACAACATTTTTCGATTTTGTTTCTATAAATTCTTTTAGAAGTGTATACGACATTTGATAATTTAGAAAATGTACGAGGTTTGTTATCGTTACAAACAATTTTGTGTTATACGTGATAATCAACATTAAGTTGTTTTGCAAATTTCCAATCACTCATGGTCTATTCTCTTTAGTTAATTATTGTTTAAGAATATTTCCAGCATCTAATTTCTTGTTGGCGCATTTGGAATGTCGTTTTCAGAGATATCTATCTCTACGTATTTTTTCAAGTGTTTATTTCATTCCAGTTTATTCACGTTAATTACCGTTTTTAACTTGTTTCTGTTCATATTTATTGTTTTTGTAAGTTACGGAAGGAGTATTACGACAAAAACAATAAATATGAAATATCACACTTACAGAAAATACATTATAGAGCATGATTTCATTTTGTATTTACTGTTATTAGTGTATTTACAGCTTAATCTTAGTTACTTATAATTAGGTTTTTTTCCTCCCTTTTGTCTCTACCATCTCTATATCCTGATCCCACTATATTTAAGCTTTTTAGTAGAACAAGAATTGTTATGGTGCAGTGTTAACGATATCAATCAACTTAAGAACTATTTTAATTGTAATTCTAATACAATATTCCGAACAGCCTTTTCTGATTTTGTTTCTATAAATTCTTTTAAAAGTGTATAGGACATTTGAAGATTTAAAAATGTACGAGGTTAGTTATCGTTACAAACAATTGTGTGTTATACGTGATAATCAATATTAAGGCGTTTTGCAAATTTCATTCACATATGGTGTGTTTTCTGTAGTTGATTATCGTCTAAAATTTTTCCAGCGTCCAATTCCTTGTTGGCGCATTTGAAATGTCGTTTTCAGAAATATCTATCTCTAGGTAATTTTTCAAGTGTTTATATCATTCCAGTTTATTCAAGTTAATTACCGTTTTTAACATGTTTCAGTTGATATTTATTGTTTTTCTCGTAATCCTCCTTCCGTAATACCTTTAATGTATTTTTGTGAGAATGGTTTAGCATGTTTTTCTTTGGTAATTACTGTTATTAGTGTATTTATAGCTTAATTTTAGTTACTTGATTTAGAAAATTTCCTACTGCAAACTATATCGTTTTTATTCTTCTTTAAATTCACGCGTTTTGTCTCTCCCTTCACTAGGTTCTGAACACTATTTATATAAGCTATTTAGTTCATCAACATTTGTTATGGTTAAAACCTAACGATATCAAACACCAGAAGACCTATTTTAATTGTATTTCTAAAACAATATAGCGAACGGCCTTTTTCGATTTTGTTTCTATAAATTCTTTTAGAAGTGTTTAGGGGATTTGAAGATTTAGAAAACGTACGAGTTTAGTTATCGTTACAAACAATTGTGTGTTATACGTGATAATCAACATTTAGTTGTTTTGCAAATTTCCAATCACACATGGTGTATTCTATTTCGTTAATTATCGTTTAAGAATGTTTCCAGCGTCTAAGTCTTTGTTGGCGCATTTGGAATGTCGTTTTCAGAAACATCTATCTCTAGGTAATTTTTCAAGTGTTTATATCATTCCAGTTTATTCACGTTAATTACCGTTTTTAACTTGTTTCTGTTCATATTTATTGTTTTTGTCGTAACATCTTTAATGTATTTTCTGTAAGTATGATATAGCATGTTTTCCTTTGGTATATACTGTTATTAGTGTATTTATAGCTTTATCCTAGTTACTTGATTTACAAAATTTCCTACTGCAGACTATATTTTTTATTCTTTTTTAAATTCACGCGTTTTGTCTCTCCCTTCACTATGTTCTGAACACTATTTATATAAGCTATTTAGTACAACAAGATTTGTTATGGTTAACACCTAACGATATCAAACACCAGAAGACCTATTTTAATTGTATTTCTTATACAATATTCCGAACAGCCTTTTTCCAATTTATTTCTATTAATTCTTTTAGAAGTGATTAGGAGATTTGAAGATTTAGAAAACGCACGAGGTTAGTTATCGTTACAATCAACATGTGTGATTGGAAATTTGCAAAACACCTTAATGGTGTGATTTTCTTTAGTTAATTTTCGTCTAAGAATGTTTCCAGAGTCTAATTCATTGATGGCGCATTTGGAATGTCGTTTTCAGAGATATCTATCTCTAGGTAATTTTTCAAGTGTTTATATCATTCCAGTTTATTCAAGTTAATTACCGTTTTTAACATGTTTCTGTTGATATTTATTGTTTTTGTCGTAATACTCCTTCCGTAAAATCTTTAATGTATTTTCTGTAAGTATGATATAGCATGTTTTCCTTTGGTATTTACTGTTAACAGTGTATTAATAGCTTAATCCTAGTTACTTGATTTAGATAATTTCCTAAAGCAAACTATACTTTCGTTATTTAGCTTTACATTCACGCTGTTGTCTCTCCCTTCAGTATGTTCTGAACACTATTTATATAAGCTACATACTACAACAAGATTTGTTATGGTTAATACCTGACGATATCAAACACCAGAAGACCTCTTTTAATTGTATTTCTAATACAATATTCCGAACAGCCTTTTTCGATTTTGTTTCTATAAATTCTTTTAGAAGTGTTTAGGAGATTTGAAGATTTAGAAAACGTACGAGGTTAGTTATCGTTACAAACAATTGTGTGTTATACGTGATAATCAACATTAAGGTGTTTTGCAAATTTCCAATCACACATGGTGTGTTTTCTTTGGTTAATTATCGTCTAAGAATGTTTCCAGGTTCTATGTCTTTGTTCGCGCAAAAACGACATTCCAAACTAGAAATATCTATATCTAGGTAATTTTTCAAATGGGTTTATATCGTTTCAAGTTTCTTCACGTTAATTTTCGTTTTAAACATGTTTCTATTTATATATATTGTTTTTGTCGTAATACTCCTTCCGTTACCTCTATAATGTATTTTCTGTAAGTGTGATATAGCATGATTTCATTTTGTATTTACTGTTATTAGTGTATTTACAGCTTAATCTTAGTTACTTATAATTAGGTTTTTCCACCCGTTTGTCTTTACCATCTCTATATCCTGATCACAC
>NW_013667766.1:8092-10153 GCF_000517525.1 Limulus polyphemus
ACTTATAATTAGGTTTTTTCCACCGTCTTGTCTCTACCATCTCTATATCCTGATCACACTATATTTAAGCTTTTTAGTAGAACAAGAATTGTTATGGTGCAGTCTTAACGATATGAAACAACTTAAGAACTATTTTAATTGTATTTCTAATACAATATTCCGAACAGCCTTTTTCGATTTTATTTCAATAAATTCTTTTAGAAGTGTTTAGCAGATATGAAGATTTAGAATACGTACGAGGTTAGTTATCGTTACAATCAATTGTGTGTTATACGTGATAATAAAGAAACACACCATGTGTGATTGGAAATTTGCAAAACACCTTAATGTTGAGTTGATTATCGTCTAAGAATGATTCCAGCGTCTAATTCATTGTTGGCGCATTTGGAATGTCGTTTTCAGAGATATCTATCTTTAGGTAATTTTTCAAGTGTTTATATCATTCCAGTTTATTCAAGTTAATTACCGTTTTTAATATGATTCTGTTGATATTTATTGTTTCTCTCGTAATTCTCCTTCCGTAACATCTTTAATGTATTTTCTGTAAGTATGATATAGCATGTTTTCCTCTGGTATTTACTGTTAATAGTGTATTTATGGCTTAATCCTAGTGACTTGATTTATATAATTTCCTAAAGCAAACTATACTTTCGTTATTTAGCTTTACATTTACGCGTTTTGTCTCTCCCTTCACTATGTTCTGAACACTATTTATATAAGCTATTTAGTACAACAAGATTTTTTATGGTTAACAAATGACGATATCAAACACCAGAAGACCTATTTTAATTGTATTTCTAATACAATATTCCGAACAACCTTTTTCGATTTTGATTCTATAAATTCTTTTAGAAGTGTTTAGGAGATTTGAAGATTTAGAAAACGTACGAGCTTAGTTATCGTTACAAACAATTGTGTGTTATACGTGATAATCAACATTAAGGCGTTTTGCAAATTTCCAATCACACATGGTGTGTTTTCTTTAGTTTATTATCGTCTAAGAATGTTTCCAGCGTCTATGTCTTTGCTGGCGCATTTGGAATGTCGTTCTCAAAAATATCTAAATCTAGGTAATTTTTCAAATGGGTTTATATCGTTTACACTTTCTTCACGTTAATTACCGTTTTTAACTTGTTTCTGTTCATATATATTGTTTTTGTCGTAATACTCCTTTCGTAACGTCTATAAAGTATTTTCTGTAAGTGTGATATAGCATGATTTCATTTTGTATTTACTGTTATTAGTGTATTTACAGCTTAATCTTAGTTACTTATAATTATGTTTTTTCCACCCTTTTATCTCTACCATCTCTATATCCTGTTCCCACTATAATATAGCTTTTTAGTAGAACAAGAATTGTTATGGTGTAGTCTTAACGATATCAAACAACTTAAGAACTATTTTAATTGTAATTCTAATACAATATTCCGAACAGCCTTTTCTGATTTTGTTTCTACAAATTCTTATAGAAGTGTGTAGGAGAATTGAACATTTAGAAAATGTACGAGGTTAGTCATCGTTACAAACAATTCTGTGTTATATGTGATAATCAACATTAAGTTGTTTTGCAAATATCCAATCACACATGGTGTATTCTATTTAGTTTATTATCGTTTAAGAATGTTTCCAGCGTCTAAATCCTTATTGGCGCATTTGGAACGTCGTTTTCAGAAATATCTATATCTAGGTAATTTTACAAATGGGTTTATATCGTTTCAAGTTTCTTCACGTTAATTTCCGTTTTTAACATGTTTCTGTTCATATTTTTTGTTTTTGTCGTAATACTCCTTCCGTAACATCTTTAATGTTTTTTTTGTAAGTATGATATAGCATGTTTTCCTTTGGTATTTACTGTTATTAGTGTATTTATAGCTTTATCCTAGTTACTTGATTTACAAAATTTCCTACTGCAGACTATATTTTTTTATTCTTTTTTAAATTCACGCGTTTTTTTCTCTCCCTTCACTATGTTCTGAACACTATTTATATAAGCTATTTAGTACAACAAGATTTGTTATGGTTAACATCTAACGATATCAAACAACTTAGAAGAACTATTTT
>NW_013667766.1:11110-12607 GCF_000517525.1 Limulus polyphemus
CAACTTAAGAACTATTTTAATTGTATTTCTAATACAGTATTCCGAACAGCCTTTTCTGATTTTGTTTCTATAAATTCTTTTAGAAGTGATTAGGAGATTTGAAGATTTAGAAAACGCACGAGGTTAGTTATCGTTACAAACAATTGTGTGTTATACGTTATAATCAACATTAAAGTGTTTTCCAAATTTCCAATCACACATGGTGTGTTTGCTTTAGTTAATTATCGTCTAAGAGTGTTTCCAGTTTCCATGTCTTTGTTCGCGCATTTGGAATGTCGTTTTAAGAAATATCTATATCTATGTAATTTTTCAAATGGGTTTATATCGTTTCAAGTTTCTTCACGTTAATTTCCGTTTTTAACATTTTTCTATTCATATTTATTGTTTTTATCGTAATACTACTTCCGTAACATCTTTAATGTATTTTGTGTAAGAATGATATAGCATGTTTTCCTTTGGTATTTACTGTTAATAGTGTATTTATAGCTTAATCCTAGTTACTTGATTTATATAATTTCCTAAAGCAAACTATACTTTCGTTATTTAGCTTTACATTCACGCGTTTTTTCTCTCCCTTCACTATGTTATGAACACTATTTATATAAGCTATTTAGTACAACAAGATTTGTTATGGTTAACACCTAACGATATCAAACACCAGAAGACCTCTTTTAATTGTATTTCTAATACAATATTCCGAACAATCTTTTCTGATTTTGTTTCTATAAATTCTTTTAGTAGTGTTTAGGAGATTTGAAGATTTAGAAAACGTTCGAGGTTAGTTATCGTTACAAACAATTGTGTGTTACACGTGATAATCAACATTAAGGTGTTTTGCAAATTTCCAATCACATATGGTGTGTTTTCTTTAGTTAATTATCGTCTATGAATGTTTCCAGCGTCTAATTCATTGTTGGCGCATTTGGAATGTCGTGTTCAGAGATATCTATCTCTAGGTAATTTTTCAAGTGTTTATATCATTCCAGTTTATTCAATTTAATTACCGTTTTTAACATGTTTCTGTTGATATTTATTGTTTTTCTCGTAATCCTCCTTCCGTAACATCTTATATGTATTTTCTGTAAGTATGATATAGCATGTTTTCCTTTGGTATTTACTGTTAATAGTGTATTTATAGCTTAATCCTTGTTTCTTGATTTATATAATTTCCTAAAGCAAACTATACTTTCGTTAATTAGCTTTACATTCACAGTATGTTCTGAACACTATTTATATAAGCTACATACTACAACAAGATTTTTTATGGTTAACACCTAACGATATCAAACACCAGAAGACCTATTTTAATTGTATTTCTAATACAATATTCCGAACAACCTTTTTCGATTTTGTTTCTGTAAATTCTTTTAGAAGTGTATACGACATTTGAAGATTTATAAAATGTACGAGGTTTGTTATCGTTACAAACAATTGTGTGTTATACGTGATAATCAACATTAAGTTGTTTTGAGAATTTCCAATCACTCATGGTCTAAT
>NW_013667766.1:13335-13874 GCF_000517525.1 Limulus polyphemus
GTGTATTTTCTTTAGTTAATTATCGTCTAAGAATGTTTCCACTTTCCACGTCTTTGTTCGCGCATTTGGAATGTCGTTTTTAGAAATATCTATATCTAGGTAATTTTTCAAATGGGTTTATATCCTTTCCAGTTTTATCACGTTAATTTTCGTTTTAAACATGTTCCTGTTCATATTTATTGTTTTTGTCGTAATACTCCTTCCGTAACCTCTATAATGTATTTTCTGTAAGTGTGATATAGCATGATTTCATTTTGTATTTACTGTTTAATCTTAGTTACTTATAATTAGGTTTTTTCCACCCGTTTGTCTTTACCATCTCTATATCCTGATCACACTATATTTAAGCTTTTTAGTAGAACAAGAATTGTTATGGTGCAGTCTTAACGATATCAATCAACTTAAGAACTATTTTAATTGTAATTCTAATACAATATTCCGAACAGCCTTTTTCGATTTTATTTCTATAAATTCTTTTAGAAGTGTATAGGACATTTGAAGATTTAGAAAATGTACGAGGTTAGTTATCGTTACAAACA
>NW_013667766.1:14018-18421 GCF_000517525.1 Limulus polyphemus
TATGTTTTTAACACTATTTATATAAGCTATTTAGTACAACAAGATTTGTTATGGTTAACATCTAACGATATCAAACAACTTATGAACTATTTTAATTGTATTTCTAATACAATATTCCGAACAGCCTTTTTTGATTTTGTTTCTATAAATTCTTTTAGAAGTGTATAGGACATTTGAAGATTTAGAAAATGTACGAGGTTAGTTATCGTTACAAACAATTGTGTGTTATACGTGATAATCAACATTAAGTTGTTTTGCAAATTTCCAATCACACATGGTGCGTTTTCTTTAATTAATTATCGTTTAAGAATGTTTCCAGCGTCTAAGTCTTTGTTCTTTTCAGAAATATCTATATCTACGTAATTTTTCAAATGTTTATATCGTTTCCAGTTTATTAACGTTAATTACCGATTTTAACATGCTTCTTTATTGTTGTAGTCGCAATACTCCTTCAGTAACCTGTTTCATGTAAGTATATCATGTAAGTGTGATATTGCATGATTTCATTTTGTATTTACTGTTATTAGTGTATTTACAGCTTAATCTTAGTTACTTGGTTTAGAAGCACTCCTACAGCAAACTATATTTTTTTATAATTAGGTTTTTTTCTACGCCTTTTGTTACTGCCATGTTTCTATTCATATTTATTATTTTGGTCGTAATACTCCTTCCGTAACCTCTTCAAGAAATTATCAAAACAATCTTGTCAAATGTGTGTGTCAGAACTACCCACTGTCGTTTATTTAACTACTAGCGCCTCTTGTTCTTTAAATGTTGAAATCGAAAATATTATGTGGTAAAAATTATTTGATATTTATAATGTATAGATGGTATGCATAAATAAGATTGTTTTTTTTTTAATTTGGCGAAAAACTACTCGAAGGTTACCTGTGCTAGCTGCCCCTAATTAAATCATTATGAACGATTCTGTTTCTATCAGGAATCCATGGCGGTGACACCCAAAACATTGCGAGTAGTACATAGTGTTACGACAGCGGTAATCACGTGACGCTGCTAACACGTCATGATATTCTAGGAGGATTGGGGAACATCACGAATAATCCAGTATGTGCTAGGCGCCCTCTATTCCTTTATATAAGTGCGCTGGATAACGTGAGACAAATTAATCGGAATTGAAGGGCAGACAGAGATATAGACGGACAATTGAGTCAAGCGCGGTAGTAGGCAAGAATCGTTCGTTATGAATTATAGCGTTTGTTAAGTTATTAAAGTGACTGTGCAAATTAAGTGTATTGCAAAGTTGAATTGAGAAAGAATTCTTCGGAAAGAATTTTTACGGAAAGTTAACAAACGAACGACCAGAGGTGTAACAATAGTAATGGATTTGCTTAGGGCTCATATGTTTGCATGAACGATAATCTTTATTCCTAGGTGGCAGAACGACTGATTATCGAGAGTAACTAATCCACGAGTTCTGCACAAACTCAGGTCGATCTTGCAGCTCATCACCCATCACTTTAACTGCACAATGCCCCCCAGTGGCACAGCGGTATGTCTGCTGACTTACAATTCAAGAATCCGGGTTTCGATACCCGTGGTGGGCAGAGCAGAGATATCCCATTGTGTAGCTTTGTGCTTAATTACAAACAAACAAGTAACTGCATAATGGATAAAATACTTTCGAGCACATGAATAAATCTTGATAAATCAAGGAGCATGATCTAACATTTTCTTCTTTATCAAGGCATACCAATTGTTATTGTGATGAAGTTTCACACAAATAACTTTCAGTAGTGTGCAGTCATGGCATGTAAGTCATGCAGTGCATGACCAATTAGAAAACTAAAAATGTGGCGATAACATTATATAATGAAATGTGACTTTTTATATTTGCCCTCCAGTGGTACAGCGGTATGTCTGCGGACTTACAACGCTAGAATCCGGGTTTCGATACCTGTGTTGGGCAGAGCACAGATAGCTCATTGTGTAGCTTTGTTTTTAATTACAAACAAACCTTTTATATTTATTATTATTTTAGCGTTTGTTTATTGTGTAAAACCGCACATGTCATGCTTAGTTAAAATAACATGACATGTAGTGCATTTGTAGAAGTTCAACGTCAACAACGTACAGGTCGCATGCTTTTCTTCACGAGCTAAGAAGTTAAGGGAGAGTATATCACGCTGTTATGGAAAAAATTGTAAAGAAAGGTCGTCGGCTGGATTTCATCTACATATAAAGTGAGTAAACCTGCTCTTTTGTGTGTGTGTGTGTTGTTTTTTTTTGTTTTTGTTTTTTGGAGGTATATGACATTAATACGTTATTGTTGCCTGTCTTTGGATTTGGTTGAATAGGAATTGGAAACTTCCAAGAAATTTAACCAACTGCGATGATCACTTTCTATATCTAAGGATGGCACACACAGCAACAGAGCAACAGTCTGCTCACTGTTCTCCATACCTGCTAATTTTCGGAAGCGATGTACAGTTTCCAATAAAAATGGTGTAAGGTCCACCACCAAATACTGATGATACACAGTGTTCATAAGAATATGAGTAATGGTTTAGATCCACAGCAGTTGGCCTACATGAATTTGTGCCACAATAACTTAGTAAAGAACTCATATAGCAAAACGAGAGATTATGATAAATCATTGAAAGAACACCATCTCAAGCATGAAAACTGGGCTTAGCTGTGGTATATATAAAAAAATCATCATGGGTCTGGTTTGGTTTGAATTTCGCACAAAGCTAGCCATTCCCAATTTAGCAGTGAAAGACAAGAGGGAAGGCAGCTAGTCACCACCACCACCCACCGCGAACTTTTGGGCTACTCTTTTACCAACGAATAGTGGGAATGATCTTCACATTATAACATCCCCACGGCTGAAAGGGCGAACATGTTTGGTGTAATGGGGATTCGAACCCGCGACTCTGACTAGACTAGCCCTTACATCCTTTCTTTTTTTGATAGCTCAGTTCACCACGGTGTTTGTGTGTGTGTGTCCCAGTTGGCCTGATGAGCTGTGGATTGAGAAAAACTCGTTGTGTGGTTGAAATATTATTATAATACGCTTTTTCAGGTAAAGAATGCAGTGTGTAAAACATAACAGACTAAATGCTAATATCTTATGGCAAGTATATTTATTTGTAATTGTGGTTCACTTATTTAGAAAAGGCGTTCACACCATAACAATTAGCATGTATTGTTTGATCAGATGGGGCTCTCGTATTTAATGAAATTTTCATCTGTAATTCCAATATTAATAAAATGATAATTCCAATGATAATAAAAAATACCCATGCTCTACTACAGGAACCAAAGGCCCCTCCCTCCTCATTTATAGAGGCCCAAATGGTCCGATCATACTCCTATGTTATTTACAATAACTTCTATAACTACACCAAGATAGAATCTGTACTAAAAAACCATTAGGACACCCGCCTGTAGTACCTAAGCATGTTTGCTATCTTTTCAGTGGGTAGTGTGAATATAGTATCAAACATAGCACCCCGGGTATATAGAGGTGGTTAGAAAGATAAAACCCGGTGCCATATAGTTATATTTCTGATAAAACAACAACTGGCCAGAGAACAGGAATATTGCACGTGTTGAAATAGAGCAGGTGTAATACAAACAGTGTGCTAAACCAGCGTAATTACTCCAGTGCATCCAGATAATTATCTGTGCGTGGCGGTAAGAGTATGTAGTGAACACTTTTAACTTTTTACCTGAAGTAATCCGAGAATCTTTTATATATATGTATGCGATTTTAAGATCTCGTTTAAATGTAATAATGTACCATGAGTTTTTACTCTAAGTGGCAACAAGAATGGCTACCCGAACCACAGTGAAAAAGCTATTTTCTCTTAAACTTTGTTGATTTTATTAGCATGTGTTACCAATTGAAATGGGTTTATCGACATATGGATGTCAGTAATCTAGTGTACAGGACAATTCTAAATACCAATAGCTCACTGTATATAAGTTTTAATACTTTCTACTGTTGTTGATGTTAGTTGATCTGAGTATTAATATATGGTGAATAGAATGAATAATAATTCCATACGTGCAAATCACACTGAAATGATTGTTTGTTTTGAATATAACGCAAAGCTACTCGAAGGTTACCTTTCCCTAATTTCAAAGTAATAAACCATAGGGAAGGCAGTTAGTCAACCAGAGGAGTCGCTAGGTGCTTGAAAGATTCGGGGCTCGCCCATAGCCGCGGGAATTTTCGGCGTTTCAGTATTGTTACGACAGCGGAAGTCACGTGACGCTAGTAACACGTCATGAGCTTCTAGAAGGATCCTGTCCCTTCCTGAATGCTCGAGAGCCTACTAGATATGCAGTAGTCTGGTATATATAAGACGGTGAAGACGTGACGGCAACAATGTATGTAATGTGTAATTGAACCTCGGACAGAGAGACGTATTGTTGAG
>NW_013667766.1:18784-22687 GCF_000517525.1 Limulus polyphemus
GTGGAAATTAAGTGTATTGCAAAGTTGTATTCAGAAAGAATAAACTAGTTTTATTTAAGAAAGGACTTGTATCGCTAAAGTTTCTTCGGAGAGGATTTTTACGGAAAATTAACTAACGAACAGAGACGTAACAGTATGTTATCCATCATGGTTTTCTATTCTGATTTTTCAAGGCACCAACTTGGGATTCCGTGCATTGTTAAGTAGAATCGTGGCAAGGGTCCCGTGTGCCAGTGTCTAGAGACGCTTTTTGTAGTCAACACTGCCCATTGCCAACTCTTGGGCTATTTATTACCAACAAGTAGTGGTATAAGTGGACATTATAATGTCCTCATGTCTGAAAGAGCTAGCATGTTCGGGGATGGGATTTTAACCCATAACCTTCACATTGCGTGTAAAGTGCCCTAACCACTAGGCCATGCTAAGCCCACTGTAATGAATAACTTTGATATATTTATTCTCTGTGATATTGATGTTGTTGATTTTCTACACCCATGGATTACAATACAGTAGCAGACTTAACTGCTAGAGAGAATGTGAATTTATTGGTTTCGATTTTGTATACCATGTATCAAACTGTTTTAAAACTAAGTTTTGACTGTCGTATAAAGTAGAGATACGTCTAGCTTTTAGTGATCCTATTTTGTGATTGCTCAAGTACATGAGAGCAGTTTTGGTACTTTCAGACAGAACTTTCGTTACCCATGGTGGGTAGAACACAGTTAGCCCATTGTGTAGCTTTATGTTTAACTTCAAACCCAACAATAATCATATGTATAATGTCTCTTACTTCAGTCACATCAAACATTTCAATTAAGATTCAAATACAGTTTATATGCTTTTGTTTAATTAATTCAAATACAGTTTTTACATCCATCTGATCTTAGCTTGTTACTTCAACAATAACAATTCCATCCATTAAATAAATAGCCATTGTTTCAACCATCCTTCTGGGTTTTGTTGTTGTTGTTTTAATATGCTGTTTGTTTTTGTTCATCTTCACCCTTCGTCTTGTCACTTTCATCCAACTGAAAATAAATCATTACGCTTGACTTTCAACGTGAGCCTCTTGTTGTTGTAATTGTCAAGTAACTGTGTGCTATATCTATTCCAACCTTATCAAGCACCATCCGTGTGTTCACCTTTATAAATCAGAAAACACATTTTTAGAATAAATCATCACCCCACCCAATTTTTGAGCAGCCACAATGGATAGAAATACTACAATAGTGACATCTTTGTTGGCAGAAACAATACTATCAGACCACTGAAGGTTAATCAAACAATCCTTGGTGTTCCACATATGATGATAATTAGATTTGTTGGATGAAACGTGTTCATTCTACAATAGAGACCAAGAAAGTCTAGTTTTCATAATATGTTCAAAATCGTGGTCATAAAGCAGTAGAGGTGATGAATCAAACTTTATGGATATTGTAATTTATAATAGGTACAACTTTGGCATGTTTTTAGATGTTATCATTGATTAAAAGAAAAATCATCTATGAAGAGTGAATGAAATGATAAAGATAGAATTTCTCATGGAACCATGTCTCTAAGCCGATTCACTTTGACGAAGAGTTGCTCCTAGTTCCACTGAAGTAAAAGCAGTATTTGAAGGGTGAAGAGTCTTCAGAAAAGTTAGCAGGAGTAAGCACAATCTGGTTTAATCTTTTTTAAACTTTGGGTTACCCATTTTGTGGGAAAAGTATGTAGCATTGGTTTTATATTTTCAGAGGAAGTCACAGTGAAACAATTCTCTAAAATGCAAGAAACATTCTGTAAAGGTCTTCATACATGTTGGAAACTACGAAAGATATCCCAAATATGAAAATAAGGAATACTTTTATTAAGAGGAAGAATCAACTTCCTCACTTTGAATAGTTTAATAGTTGTGATGAATCACTTAGCTTTCACACTAAGAGGGAAAAACCACAGTCCTAGGGCAATACCTCACAATCCAATATTGTCTACATCAGAGATAATTACACATAAAAAAAAACATACATCTTTATTAGCACCTGTGTCGACTCCATAATTTAGAGGGAGAGCAGAAAGATGGGCTTGGGAGAACTTTATATTTTCATGAATAAATTAGGAAGCTTTAAAATATGATTATTTTTGTTGCAGAATGTTTTCATGAATTTTTATTTTTACTTTAAGGAACTCAAAATTACCAATGTGACTCAAAAATAGTATCTTTCAAATGTTTCTAATTATTGCTCTTATTGGATGAAAAGCTACGAGTCTGACTAATCATGGAGGGAATTATATTAGATCGTCAAGAAATTAATGTCGCGTTTTGAAACACTTTCACTACCCCCCCCCCAAAAAAATAACAACAACATATACATCACGTATAATAGTTAAACGAACCGCCTAAAAGTCACATTAGTGTAAAGTTTAGTATACTCTAATCACTTATAGTGATGGCACACGACGAGACACACTTCGGCATGTAATGGTGTTTGAATACAAGAAGGGAAACAACGTCTCTGTAGCCACAAATAATATCAAAGAAATTTATGGAAATGTTTTGAACGTTCGTAAGTGTCAATGATGGTTCAGCAAATTTCATTCAGGTAACTTTAGCTTTAAAAACTGTGATGGCAGGGACCAACATGTTGGAATTAATATTGATGGTCTGAAGACGCTTGTTGAGTCTAATCCAAGGCAACACATTCGTGAAATGGCCCTGAAATTGCATGTCTCAATACGTAAACAATACGTAAACATCTAAGGAACATGGAAAACTTCATAAAGAAGGTGTTTAGATGCCTCACGAACTCTCTGATGATCATTGTTTCCAACGTGTGAACGTTGCTTCGTCTCTTCCGGCGCATGAACCATTTTTGGACAGAATTGTTACCAGTGATGAAAATGGATTCTCTATGCGAATATTAAACGCCAAAAGCAATGACAAACTTCTACAATAAATTTTCTCCAGTAAATGCTGCCTTCTCTCAATCGCTTTGAACTTCCACTAGTCAATATGCACTCTTTAGATCCAACATTGAAATCCATTTTGATCCAGATAGAGCACCAAAGAACCTGCATGACAGGCATTTAAGAGAAGAGTTAAAAGAAAGATTTGTAGTATTTAAAGAGTAATGAAAATTTAAAATATATCTGATTGAAGAAGGATGGATCTACAAAACTCTGTGTATATCATCTTTCAATTTTCTACAAATTCCTTTTTGATATTATTTTATTTTTCCTTCGCTTTTTTCTAATTTTCCACCCTGTTGTTTCTGGTTTTCATATAATTTTCTATCAAATTCTTCTTGATACCCTTTAATCTTTTTGGCTTGTTTCTCTTAAACTTATCTTAATAATTACATAGCATCAAGTGACACTTGAATTTCACTACTTGACCTCAAGGTTATGATCATCAGCATTTAAAGTTATATTTTAGATATATTTAAAGTTCTTTTTTATTTTCACCAAAGTAATATCCCTCTTCCG
Organism: Limulus polyphemus; assembly: GCF_000517525.1. NCBI lineage: Eukaryota > Metazoa > Arthropoda > Merostomata > Xiphosura > Limulidae > Limulus > Limulus polyphemus. The sequence goes on from NW_013667766.1 coordinate 22,250, forward strand.
ACACAACGTGTTAAAGCATTTTTCTGTTGTTGGTGGGTTCTTTTACATTATCTGATGAAAACAATTCAACGTTCGCTCTGCATGGTAATAACAACTTACTTTATTTCAAATCTGCTAAGTCGTAGTTGGATTTGCTACTTCTCGTTTCCATCTTCTTTTTTTTTCTCTATCCCACTTTCTGACACCAATTTCTTACGTATCTGCTTGTTTGTTAATTTCCGGTATAAATTCTTTTCGAGGAACTTCAGCGTTACAAGTCCCTTTTTGATTAAACTAGTTATTCTTTCTCGATACAACTTTGTAATACACAGAATTTCCACAGTCACTTTAAACTTAACAACCTTTATAACACACGCTATAAATTCACACACTTTACAAACAGTAGGCATCCAGGCCAGCGGATTTGAAGATTGGAAGGTCACTTGTGGCAGGTCATCA
>NW_013667766.1:22697-25362 GCF_000517525.1 Limulus polyphemus
CAGAATAAACACAGGCAATCACCGTCCAATAAAGATCCCTCCAAGCAGAATAGCTCCGGCAAAGCGACAAGAGATGGAGAAAATCATGGATAGCTTAATTAAGGAAGGGATAGTCGAGAAATCAGATAGTCCCTGGGCAGCTCCCGTCGTGTTAGTCCAGAAGAAGGATGAGACCCAACGTTGCTGTGTGGACTTCAGAGCTCTTAACAGTATAACCGAAAAAGACTCATATCCACTGCCAAGAGTTGATGATACTCCTGATGCCCTAAGTGTAGACAGATGATTTTCAACTCTGGACTTAAAGTCAGGTTTCCATCAAGTGAAAATGGTTGAAGCAAATAAACCTAAGACTGCTTTTAGTTATGTCCAAGGTATCTGGTAATACTATGTGATGCCATTTGGGCTTATCAATGCTCCAGCAACATTTGAGAGGCTGATGGAAAGAGTATTGGAAGGCATACAATGGAGGATAGCCCTAGTGTACCTGGATGATGTCATTGTGTTTGCAACAACGTTTGATGAGAAAATGTCCCGGCTAGAAGAAGTATTCAAGCGTTTGAAAGCAGCAAACCTCAAACTCCATCCCAGGAAATGCCACTTGTTCCAGAAAGAGGTTCTTTACTTAGGTTACATTGTAAGTGAACATGGTGTGTAAACTGATCCTGACAAGGTGAAAGCAGTGTGGGATTGGCCAACACCAGTCAATGTGAGAGAGTTAAGAAGTTTCTTGGACTCTGTACCTATTACCAGAAGTTTGTGACTTTGCAACTATAACTGCTCCACTACATGATTTGACCAAACAAAGGGCCAGAAGATTGAATGGACAGTTTATTGCCAGCATGCTTTCGAGACATTGAAAGAAAAATTGGCCTCAGCTCCACTTTTAAAGTTTCCAGATCCCTCACTGCTGTATATACTGGATTGTGATGCTAGTAATGTCGGAATTGGAGGAGTGTTGTCCAAGAAAGTGGGCGAAAACGAACATGTGGTTGCCTACTTCAGTAGGGTCCTGAGTAGACCAGAGAGAAACTACTGTGTGACACGGAGGGAACTCCTTGCTATAGTAAAGAGTCTGACATATTTCCATCCTTACCTCCATGATGCTAGGTTTACCATCAGGACAGACCATGCTTCATTACGCTGGTTAAGATCATTAAAGAACCCAGAGGGAAAATTGGCACGTTGGATCGGAAAGATAGACCAGTATGATTATGATATTGAATACAGAGAAGGAAAATCTTATGGAAATGCTGACGGACTGAGCCGAAGACCTTGCAAAAATGACTGTGGACATTGCTGCAAAAAAGAGGTTGAGCTAACCAGGTGTCATCAAGCTGAAGTCAAAGTGACTGAAGGAGTTGATGATGGTGAAGTGGAACCAGGTATAGATATTAAATCAGAGCAGGAGAAAGACCAAGATTTGAAGCCTATAATTGATTTTCTAAAAGCAAGTGTGTTGCGCCCTGCTTGGGAGAATGTGTCTAGTCCAAGCCCTGTGACAAAGCAGTATTGGGCACAATAGGACCAGTTGAAGCTTGAAGATGGTATTCTTCTCCAGAGATGGGAAACTGCAGATGGGAAAGTGACGACCTGGCAAACGGTTATACCGAGAAAGTTACGGGAATCTGTGCTGCGTCAATCCCATGATTGTTTAACAGGAGGACATCTCGGAGGTAAAAAAGACATTGAGTCGCCTACGACAGAGATTTTGCTGGATAGGTATGAGGCAAGATGTGGAAGAATGGTGCAGGACATGCAGTACATATTGTGCTAAAAGGGGACCCAAGCATAAGGAACGTGCTTCAATGAAGTTATATCAAGTTGGCGCACCAATGGAAAGAATAGCTGTTGACATTACTGGTCCTTTGCTCCAAACTCATGCTGGAAACAGGTACATTTGTGTGGTGATGGATTATTTCAAGTGGCCTGAGGCATATACAATACGAAATCAGGAAGCTACAACTGTAGCTTCGGCTATTAGTGATTTCTCTTTCAGATTTGGTATGCCATACAAACTGCATTCAGATGAAGGCCGTAGCTTTGAATCAGTTGTGTTCCATGAGTGTTGCAAGTTGTTTGGCATACGAAAGACCAGAACAACGCCACTTCACCCACTGGGACAGGAATTGGCAAAGTTTTGTAATAGCTGCCAAGATGACTGGGATGTCTTCCTCCCTCCACTTTTGATAGCCTATACGACAGCAGAGCAGGAAGCCACTGAATACACTCCAGCAAAGTTGATGTTTGGTCGGGAACTTCGGTTGCCAGTGGATCTGTTAACAGGACGCCCACCTTATGAAGAGTTGCCTGAAAATGTGCCAGAGTTCGTGAAAGTATTATTGGAAAGGATGGATGATATTCACCATCAAGTGCGTTCAAACTTTAAAAAGTCTGCTGATTCCATGAAGCTATGTTATGATAAGAGATCTACTGAAGTCAGCTTTGTACCAGGAGACAAGGTGTGGTTGTATAATCCCAGGAAGACCAAAGGGAAGTTTCCTAAGTTGTCTTCTCCATGGGAAGGCCCATATGACATAGTGGATCGTCTCTCAGACGTGACTTTTCGAACAAAATCTGGTCAGCGAGGTATACCGAAGGTGGAGCATACCAACAGGCTTTGGCGCTATCATGGTCCAGCACAAAGTGAACAATGGAACAAATGATG
>NW_013667766.1:25725-37025 GCF_000517525.1 Limulus polyphemus
CGAGACAGAGACCAGTACGGAAGAGATACGTCCCGTAAAATTAAGAGACTTTGTTGAATTTTAACTTTGCGTTTGTAAATTCTGAACATTTAATTAAGTTATTGTTAATTATCTATTGGTTTAATGTAAGTGGCTGTTGTTCGGGACGAACAATACTAAGGAAGGGGTAGTGTTACGACAGCGAAAATCACGTGATTCTAGTAACACGTCATGAGATTCTAGAAGAATCATGTCTGTTCGTTGCAACTCTAGTCTTCTCTACGCGCCCTCTATTTTGTATATAAGGCAAATGAAGTGACGGCATAAAAGATAATTGCAGACAGGCAGAGATAGAAACGGACAATTGAGTCAAGCGCGGTAGTAAGTAAAGTGCATGAATCGTTCGTTGTGAATTATAGCGTATGTTTAAGTTAAAGTGACTGTGGAAATTAAGTATATTGCAAAGTTGAATTGAGAAAGAATAAACTGGTTTTATAAAAAAGACTTGTATCGCTGAAGTTTCTCGGAAAGAATTTCTACGAAAAATTAACAAACGAACACAGACGTAACAATATTTAAACGTTAATATTTTTCTACACGTGTAATTCAAAGAAGTGACATGATACTCACTCTTCATTTTAACCCAGCTAAATGAATCATATAGGACATGAAACCTCACTATACATGATTTAAAAAAATACAATTGTGAGTTTCCAAGTGTTATGAGGTAGATTTGAAGTTTTGAAACTAAATTAAATTGTGGCTTTCCATCATATATTATCAACGATCAAAATTTAATAGTACAATGAAATTTGACTTAGAATACCGCAAGATATACTTCTATTTTAAATCCCAGTTTAATAAGGAAATATTTTAAAACGTAAACCCACCAGAGCTCGTGCTATCGAGAAAAAAAAAGAGAAACCGTTGTCAGAAATCATTACTTGAGAAAACGTAAACTGGCGTGTGAAATTTGAGCGTTATTGTCTTCACGTAAGTCTGCGAGGTGGGTTTGATTTGGTCTTTGAAGTCGAAGAGGAAAAGAGAGGTAGAATTTATGATTATTTAATCGCAAGGCATAATTAAGGATTAATTAGATACTACTTGATTAAAGCCAATTTTTATTAATACTATATTATTAGTATATATGAAATTAAACTGATAAAAGGTTGAAAAGCCGGTTACAACACGACTACCAGTACCAATGCCAACATCAAATTCAAAATAAAAAAGTTTCTACGTCATAACGTCACACTATTAGGCGTACTGCGTCATCAGTACAATGGTATTCTGTTATATAATTTACAATTGCGTATTATAAAATAATTTGTATCTCAACTGCATAATAAATTTTATTTGGTTGCTAGGAAATTTTGGAATTTCAGGTAATGAATGAGTCGATAGACTTGCTGAGAGTGCTTGCCTTCGATTTAAACGCTTGCATTTCTCTCGGTCTGTTCGATAGACGTTTTTTTTTTTTCAATGGCTAATTCAATTTTCATATATGAAATTTAATTTACTCCTTCATCTTACCGCTTTTCTACCCCGCAATAGACATTTTTTATGTAGTATTCAGTGTCTTCTTGGCACGTCAATGCCATTGGGGAACATCTGGGTGCAAGTGATCATTGCTGTATTCGGTTCGATGTTTTGCTGCATATGGAGATCAGAAATAGTAATATTTTGGTGAAAACTTGTTTATTGCTTTTCATTGTACCTCACAAACTTACCTTGCTATCAGGCTGTAATAAATAATAGTAAAGTTTGTATTATACAGGACAAAAACTTTTACACTGGTAAATAAGTTATTGGTCAGAATTACACTGGCAAATAAGATATGGGTCAGAATTTTCAGTATTGCAAGTGAGCATTCACTCTTCTGTTTGATGTTGTTTTGTATGAACTATACAGTGTTACAAATACAATTAAACTTTAATAATGAGATAAATGTGTTACATATATAGTTAGTAGTAATATTTAATGTTCTTATCTCAGCTTGGAAAGATAGTTTTATTGTAATTTTGTTTTGATTTTACCTTTAAAATATTGTAAACTTGCAGCTACTTATTATGAACAACTAAATGTTCTTCATAACAATGAAAATATTCAACAAGTCGGCATGAGTTTTGTTTATGTAAAAATGGTCATTTACAAAAAAATATATATTCATAATAATTCATAAACCATCATGTTATTGTATTGTATTCAATCCTGGGCATGGAATTGTTGAAAAGGGTTCAAAGTAGGGCTGTTAAGATGATAACTGGGATGGAAAGGTTGTCATACAAAGACAGATTAAGATCTCTGAAATTGTTTTCTGTTGAAAAAAGGGGTGGGTTCAGGGGATATGAATGAGGTATTGAAGATTATTAAGGGAGTTGATTATATTAATTCATCATCACCTTTTCATATTTAATGGGGAAAATAGGAGGTCCAGGGGACACACAAATTTTGGTAGGGTAGGATCCATATGTGGCAGATGTAGTTAATTTAAGGGAGTTTAAAAGAAAGCTTGATAAAGTTTTAATGATAAGGGCTGGATTTGAGTGCTTTTTTTTTTCTTTTAAGTTGATGGGACAACCTCAGTGGACCTTGTGTTTTAAATGTTATGAATAGGAATAGTGTTTTTATTATCTTCTTGATGAAGAATACTTTTAACTTTTTTTAGCAACAAACATGTTTTTTTCAGTGTGATACATTTTGATTTTTAAACTGATTTATTTCAAGTTTCATCTTTTAAAATTTTGTTTCATTCACCATTATTACTCTTATTTTTTCATTGGTCACCTAAAAAAAGATACCATCTTATATATATTGTGAACCATGTTGTCTGTCCAAGTATTTGTCTGTCTCCCGTTTGAAAAGCTGTGTAAGCAGGCAAAGCTCACCTTTGAAATAACAGGAGAATAGGCATGAATAATGATGCAAAATTTTATTTTGTAAGCAGGATATTCTACACTAAATTGTTAGGAATTAATCACACTACCATTCATGTTTGAAAATGTGACGTAACTTAAAGAATGATGATGTAGATTTACTGTATGTTATTGTTGAGAGGCTATTATCGTGACTGAAATGCCCAACAGTACTTTTCATGGTGGGTGGTATAAGTAGCTCAGAGCTTTGGCTCTCAGTGAAACCAAGAGTGCAACACATTTAACCATTTTAAAGTCCATGAAATAATTTAAATTGATCAATCAACTTAAACTTTTCCTCTCACTGGGGATGGCTACTTTTGTTTGTCTCTAATGCTTTGGTTTCATACTGTCCCTTTTTACTAACTTTCTGCTTCAGTTGGACAGTCTTTTTTGGTTCCTGATAGGACTTTATATAATTTTTAAAAGTAAAAATGTTGTGTTTGTATATTTTTTTAGAATGTGGAAATAAAATCTTAATACATATAGGTTCTCATGATATTTTCACCATTTTTTCAGATTTCAATAGCTTTTATTACATATAATAAAAAAGATTGTTCTGTGGAAGTTTTAGGTTTCACTAAATATCTACATTATGACATTCCTGAATCAAAGAATAGAACCCATAGAATGGTTAGAGTGAGGAATAGAACAAGAATAGTGGAATACCAGGCTGTATCTTATAAAATGAGTTGATATACAATGATTTCACTACAGTATTTTGTAAAATGAGGAGAAAACTAATGTGTTTGTGTCCATGTTTTAGCCATGCCTGTGACCAACATTATTGCACGACAGATTTTTGACAGCCGTGGCAACCCCACTGTAGAAGTGGATGTAACAACAGACAGAGGTATAGTAAATATAGTAATCTTGCTGTAAATATAGATGTTATTACAGGTCACAGTATATAGTAGCCATGATCTACAGTAAACTTGGATGTCAAGAACAAAGATACCTCATACAGTAACCAAGTTAACCCACTCTAGAAGTGGATGTAACTTTGGTTTAAATTACAGCAACAGTGGTAACCTTGCTTTAGAAGTGAGTATCACCATAAAATTAGTCATCAAATCTAGGCTACTTCTTAGTCTATTTAATAGTTTATTCACAAAATGAGTTGTGAAAATTTTTAAATAATTAATTAAATAAAATTTCTCTATTTTTAGCATGTTATATATATATATGTGTGTGTGTGTATGAATTAAATAAAAAAGTGGATATATATAAGAAAAGGAGAGAGAGAGAGAAAGTGGAGAATTTGCATATGAGCATTACTTTGGTAATTCAGTTTAAATTTCTCCTAAATTTTTACTTTTCATAAATTATAATAGTGAAATGCTGCTATTGGTACTTATTAATAATATACATTCATTGAGGATTTTTTTTTTGCAGGTAATTGATGTTTAGTACTAAAAACTACTCAGAAGTTTCTGTTGGATTTTGTAAAAAAAAAAACTGTTTCATTCAAAAATGTGGATTTGATCTGCTTTGATACCTTTGATTTGTCAGTACAAACAAGGGTACGGAGAAGCTTGAGGGCTTAAGTTAATGGTGCTTTTTGGAACCAGTGTGGTACAGTAGGTCATTTTTTTTTTTCATATTTTCACTGCAGATACATTTCCTTCTCTCCTCATCCTTCTGCAATTTGCATAATAGTTACTAAATTATTTGAGTGTTATGCCATTTTAGCATATTTTAAATTTGGTATACGAGCAGATTAAGAAAAGTACAAATATTAATAAACATTAGAAATGAAATTCTGAACAAAACAACTGTTATATGGTTGTAAAACTAAAAGAATTGAAGCTAATTAAGGGTAGGAAATTAAATTCTATACACAGGAGTGGTGCATATAAGAGACTTGGGGAGGCTTAGCTCAAATAAACTGTTCCTCACCAACTCCAAAAGGGAGAAAGAGACAGAGAGTAAAAGCGGGTGTATGTGTGTCACTGAGAAGAGTATTCATTTACTGTTGAAAACTGATTCATCCCAACTGTGCACCCCCTCCTGACATGTAACAGAATTACTTACACAAACAAGACACGTATGCCACCCATGTCTATACAAGAAGTATTTCTGTTTTTTCCAAGCACAAATAACATCCCTTTAGATTCTTATGGATAAATGTTTAAATGAACATATAAGAAGTCTGAGCAATGTGATTATTACTTACTGCTGAAATTATCACTCTTATATATTGAAATAAATGATTTGATAGTAAACCTTTATGTGTATGAATCCATAAAAGAAAAAAATGTATATATTTTTAATTTAAAGATAATTTAATTTTTTATCAAAAAAGTCTGGTGTAAGTCATGAGTTTCTCAATGAAGTTTTGTTAATTCCTGTGCATCATATCTTCAGCAAAATATGTAAATAATTTTTGTCTTTTTTTGTTCATTCCAGATATGTTGACTTTTCATCAGCATCATCATTGAATAAATTCAATAAGCTCATCAACAAATATTTTTGTCAACATTCATGAGTCACAGTTAACACTGTTATATAGTTTGCTATTAAATACATCCAGTTCTTTTTTTTTATATTTATGTTTAATACCTATTCAGTAAACACAGAAAAAAATATGTGAAATAGCAAAGAAAAACCCTCTAGAGCAATTTCTTGATATCTTGTATATTTATTTCTTAGCATTAAGATCATATCTTCTGAGTTACAGCTATAATAAAAGTTGATCAAAGTAAATTATAAGTGTTTTGGACAGTGTACTTAATTGATACGTATCTTGTATAACAGAAGCAGTGAAGATGGGTATAGTTCGTGGTAATTTATCTTTTATTAAATAACTTGTTAAAAAATGTTATTGTTTGGATCTTTAGGGCTTTTTCGTGCTGCTGTCCCAAGTGGAGCTTCAACTGGTATATATGAAGCACTAGAATTACGAGATGGAGATAAAAGTGCATACTATGGGAAAGGTGTTAGCAAAGCTGTGGAACATGTTAACACTATTATAGCTCCTGTTGTGTTAGCCAAGGTTTGTTCAACTGCAAGCTAAAAAGGATATATTAATGTATACAGTTCATCATTCAGTTAGTAATGGTTACATTGAAACTCATGATTACTGCCAGGAAGGATGACTTGGTGATTGTAAAGTTTTTGTGTGAAATGACACAAAGTACTTTTGATTGACAGAAATATCTGGAAAAATAAATAATAAATTAATAATAAAGGAATTTGTTTAGGTTAGGTTTTGACTGAAAAAGTGTATATTAAACTTTCAAATTAAGTCTTCTCTCCCAGTTGTTGTAGCAGATTTTTAAAGGCTTGTTCTTTGGTTATAGAGCCATTCAATTTCCTGAACATTCTAAACTGGGGAACTCTAGCACAAACAAACATTTAAAAAAATGCATACTTTTAAACCTCAAATCAAAACTATATACTCAAGTGTACATATTTCTTTAATTCATAAACCTTCAGTTACACAAGCAATAACAAATGGATATAAATTAATGAAGCAATATTACATAATCATTGTTATACACACACACACACACAGTTTATTACAGCATTGATATAAACAATTATTTCTTTTGTAAAATTCTAAGGACCAAATGTTAACCCTATAATTCGTTGTAGTCATTGTGAGTTAACTAGTTTAAGTAAAAAGTCACTTGTGAAGAAATTGTTAAATATTCCATTGAACAAAAAACAAAACTTGTTCTTGAGTTTATGATAATTTTTTCATAGTATGTGGTTTAGAAACCCCAGTCAAGACTTTGTGCTATTAGGATTCACGTATTTCATTGTATTTTGTTATTTTGCTTGTGTCTGTTACAACATTCAATGTAAAGCACTGGTCAAAGAAATATGGATGAAATCACTTTTGTAAAATGCATAGGGAACTTCAGCAGTGATATGTGATATGTTTTTAGTGACCATGTAACAAACAAAAGTATGGTTGCCACAAGCAATTTAGTGCATAAATAGTTTATGCACTAGTAAACATCACAGAAGGACAAGGAATGTTGACTATAATTCCAAATTTACTTTGTTTATTTATGCAAAATCTAGCATGCTTTTAAGGAAAATGTGCAGGTCTGTTGTACACAACAAAAATTAGATGTTACAAAAGTATTTATATGTCAGAATAAGTCAGAATCCAAGGTGACACTTATATGAATAATAAACATACTTTTGACCATCGTCCATAATCTCTAGAACTTGTGAAATGCAAATTTATAGTTTTTTTAGTATCTCTGGATTTTTTGTTAACTTTCCTTTACCACATATTTTCACTAAATAAGGATGTAGAATGAAATTAACATTAGATAACTGACATCAAATACATAATACCATGTTGAATGGCACTCTTTAAAAAGTGATGAATAGAGAGTTAAGAAAAAATATTTTTAAAGGCAGTGGGAACATATCTCAAAAATTGTACATGCTGCTTCATGTGTCTTGAGTTTATTCAAGCTTACTCCGCAGAAATTACTATGATTTTCACAGTAAACATTTAATCGGTCTGGAATGCTAGTTGTAAAAACTTTGGGATAACTTAGGTTGTAGGATTCTGGGTGGTAAATTTGTTATCTCTTATTACCTGAAATGGCACTATTATCTGAAATAAGCAGAATTGTGTTCTGTGGCAAACAAAGCAACAAACATCCGATATAGTGGTTGCTACTGAAGCATTGCACAGAGTAAAGGATAGGAAAATTCTGCTGCAGTTATTTTTCTTTCATCTATTCAGAAGATACTGTTATTTATAGTGATTATGAGTAACTGTTTCTAGTAGCTGGTGACTTAAAGATATGAAGAGTATGTAGGCAGTAGTGACGAAGAAGAAAGCAGTATTATGCCTCGTCAAGAAAAAAAGTTTGAGTTTCTCAGGTGGAAAAAAGTTGTTATCAGAAATACCAATATAAGGATCAAATGTTCTAAGTGTGAATTTAGGCTACATTACTCGAGGGGAGCCACATGCTTTGAACATTATCGAGGAAAGGAGGATATGCAATTGATAATACACCTTCAAATAAGCAAAAGAAATGTCTTAATCTTAAGAAGTAGCTTCATATCATTTTTTATTTGTGAAGTTAAAACTAGTAGTCATGTTATTCTTGTTTTTTCTGTTGCATATTTGTGTGTTAAAAGCCTAATGTTAATCCCATATGGAAATATAGATACATTTCAAAAGCTTCAAATAGATGTTAAAAAATACACTGATCATTAATAGTAAAACACTTCTGAAAGTAGTTAGTCTGTATTTTCTTCTGGGTTCATGCAGTAAAAGGCTAAAGTAAATACCTGTATATTAAGTATTTATCCTTTAAATACTTGGCTGACACCTTGAATACCATGTTGGATAAAATGACTCATTAAACTATGGTATAAGGTAGGTATTATTTTGAGCATGAGAAATGAACTAGCTTGAAATGAAATTCTACAAGTCAACTTTGTTTTGTTCTGTATAATAACTGAATTATTACACATCTATATTTATTGCAGTAACGTCTACAGTATTACAAAACTAAAATTAATACTGTTACGACAGCGGAAGTCACACGACGCTGGGAGCATGCGCGCTGGAGCTTCTCGAAGGATTATGAATTCTCCTGGCAACTCTAGTTTGTTCGAGGTGCCCTCTTTTTTAGTATATAAGCCTGGCGAGAAAAATCAATGTGATTGAAGTGATATAGAGAGATATGCAGATAGATCGGAGAAATTGGTTGAAGAGATATAGATAGATAATTGAGTCAAGTGAACAGTGGGCACCGTAAGTAAAGTATGTGAATCACTGTGATATATTTATAGTTTTTTTAGTATCTCTGGATTTTTTGTTAACTTTCCTTTACCACATATTTTCACTAAATAAGGATGTAGAATGAAATTAACATTAGATAACTGACATCAAATACATAATACCATGTTGAATGGCACTCTTTAAAAAGTGATGAATAGAGAGTTAAGAAAAAATATTTTTTATAAAGTGTGTTATAAAGGTTGTTAAGTTTAAAGTGACTGTGGAAATTCTGTGTATTATAAAGTTGTATCGAAAAAGAATAAACTAGTTTAATCAAAAAGGGGACTTGTATCGCTGAAGTTCCTCGGAAAGAATTTATACCAGAAATTAACAAACAAGCAGATACGTAACGAACTGGTTTTAGAGAGTGGGATAGAGAAAAAAAAAAGAAAAAAGATGGAAATGAGAAGTAGCAAATCAAACTATGACTTAGCAGATTTGATGGCAGCAATACAAGAACAGCAAAAAGAAACAAGAAGAGAGACTACAGCAGTGGCAAGAAAACCAGCACCAGTGGCAATTGGAACAAGAAAGGAAACAAGAAGTACAAATGGTAAAGATTAGTAAATTTCAAAGTGAATTAAATACATTAAAGGACGATTTACTATCTTTTACACAGGGAGGATATATTAGCCATGGACCTAATCAGCCCCAGATAACAGGAAAACACTTCCAGATTCCACAGTTAAACCCTAATGCACACATCTTTAGTCCTGCCAGAAGTCACATTCCAGACATTAGTGTCAGCAATATGGGAGATCTAGTACGAAGGAAGCCACAGGAATTTGATGGGAAGCATATAGAGCACAATTTGAGTTCCTAGCAGAAATGAATTCATGGACAGAGGAGCAGAAAGCAGTATACCTTGCAACGAGCTTGAAGGGACAACCACTGTAAATACTTGGACAGTTGTCAGCAGATGACAGGCACAACTATGGAGCACTGGTAGCTGCTCTAGACTCAAGTATGGAACTCAAAATCAGTCGGAAGTCTACAGGGCTAGGTTTAGGATGAGAGTCTGTGCTAAAGGGGAGAGCCTGCAAGAAATGGCACAGGATTTTGAAAGTATGGCACACAAGGCCTACCCAACTGTACCAGCTGATGTCCTCAAGCTGTTGCTGAGGGATCAGATTGTAGACACAGTGGATAGTCCACAACTAAAGTTACAAGTAAAGCAAGCACACCCATCTACTATGCAGGATGCAATGGTCAGAGCTCTTGAATTCGAATCCTACATTAAGTCCAGCACCAAGGTTGGTACAGTCATCAAGATTCAAGGCCAGAAAAGGGCAGCTTTCAGAGAAGTTTGAGGGACTTTGCTGGCACTGTAACAAACCTGGGCACTAGAAAGCTCAATGCTGGAAACTTCAACACAGGGAAAGTGCCATGGCAGGAAAGGCTGCTACCCAGAAAGGTTGTCTGAACTGTGGAGAGCAAGGACATATAAGGAGCCAGAGTAAGAAGAATAAGTCAGCTTCGGGAAACCGGTAGTGGTTGGTGCTGAGGGACGCCCACCGATCCCCATTGTGAAAGTCCCAACAATTAAGTGTAAAATGGCAAGCACATGTAGTGTCTACGTGACAGGAAAGCTAGATGGCCAAAAGGGCAACTTTGTCATAGATTCTGCATCTCGGTAAACCCTTGTGAGTATCAAGGTGCTGGATCACAAAAGAGTACCAGAAGCCATACAGAAGCTCTGTGGTGTGACAGAACATTATGCAAGGTTGTGGGGACCTGTGTGGGTAACTATTGAGCTCATGGGCATAAAGAACAGACACAAAGTATACTTGGCTGACATTGAAGACCAATGCATACTAGGGTTGGACTACTTACTAATGAGGAAGTGTGTAGGTAATTTTGATAAAATGACGTTTGGGAACCACAAAGGCTAAATTCCGGTAAGTGTTGCTGCTTCTGTTGATTTGCATGTCACAGCACTTAAGTCAACTACAATACCCCTATGTCAGAGAAGATAATTTGGGTGGAATAAAAAAACATCCCCAAGGACGTCCGATACTTGTGGAAGCAGTGGAAGACCCATCTAGGCCAGTGGAAGAATGGTGCAGGACCTGCAGTACATGTTGTGTTAAAAGGGGACCCAAGCATAAGGGACATGCTCCAATGAAGTTATATCAAGTTGGTGCACAAATGGAAAGAGTAGCTATTGACATTGCTGGTCCTTTGCCCCAAACTGCTGAAAACAGGTACATTTGAGTGGTGATGGATTATTTCACCAAGTGGCCTGGAGGCATATGCAATACCAAATCAGGAAGCTGCAACTGTAGCTTCAGTTATTAGTGATTTCTTCTTCAGGATTTGTATGCCATATGAACTGCATTCAGATCAAGGCTGTAACTTTGAATCAGCTGTGTTTCATGAATGCTGCACGTTGTTTGGCATATGAAAGACCATGACAATGCCACTTCACCCACGGTCTGATGGGATGGTAGAAAAGTACAATTGGGACAGGAATACGCAAAGTTTTGTAAAGCTGCCAAGATGACTGGGATTTCTTACTCCCTCCACTGTTGATGGCCTACAGAACAGCAGAGCATGAAACTGCTGGATACACTCCAGCAAAGCTGATGTTTGGTCAGGAACTTCGGTTGCCAGTGGACCTGATAACAGGATGCCCACCTTAC
>NW_013667766.1:38025-41143 GCF_000517525.1 Limulus polyphemus
TAATACTAAGGAAGAGGCAGTGTTACGACAGTGAAAGTCACGTGATGCTGGGAGCATGCGCACTGGAGTTTCTCGAAGGCTCATGAATTTTCCTGGCAACTCTACTTTGTTGGAGGTGCCCTCTTTTTTAGCCTGGTGAGAAAAACCAGTGTGATTGAAGTGATATAGAGAGATATGCAGATAGATTGGAGAGATTGATTGAAGAGATATAGAGAGATATTGAAGTGATAGATAATTGAGTCAAGCGAACAGTAGGCACTGTAAGTAAAGTGTGTGAATCACTGTGATATATAGCGTGTGTTATAAAGGTTAAGTTTAAAGTGACTGTGGAAATTCTGTATATTACAAAGTTGTATCAAGAAAGACTAAACTAGTTTAATCAAGAAGGGACTTGTATCGCTGAAGTTCCTCGGAAAGAATTTATACCGGAAATTAACAAACAAGCAGATACATAACAATACAATTTACTACAACATATGTGACATAGATATAAAATATATGGGCAGTTTATCAAGTCTATATAAACAATGAAATGAGTACCAACATATAAAGATCTGACATTTGGAACACCTTTCTTGTTGTATCTAGGAAAAAAGCTGAGAAGCTTATAATGAGCACTCTTGAGTTGTTTGATCCTGTTTCAATAAAATGGTGCATTAAAAATAACTATCCTAATCCAAACAAAAACATAATCTTGCAAATTAGAAAGTGTTTTAAATATGAAACTAAATAATTGGATATCTTAATTTGCAAGTTGACGATTGAATCATACATGTTTGTATATCTGGCCATGATGAATTAACCTTTCAGTGATGAACAGGCTAATAAGAACATATCTTGCAAACTTTTTGTGAAGGTAAATATTTAATAAAGTCTCATGATAAACAAAATAAACATAGGTTTGACTTCTTGGTGAACAGAATGATATATAGAGACAAGTCTAGTGAACATAGATACACATTTAAGCAAATAGCCAATGTCTTAACCCGTTACCTGCCATGGCCATTGTCTTATCCTGAGGGCAAAATCACATTTGTGAATTGAAAAAATTATAGAAAATTTATATTTTATTGGATTTCAGATTTTATTTTTTAAATAGTAGCATAAAATTCAATTATTTGTACAAAATTGTATTATTTAACGAAATTTAAAGAGATATTTAAAAAAAAAATCTCAAAATAAGTTTGAGACTATAAATAAGTGCTCTTTAAGAAGAAAATTTAAAAATATTTTTTCTTCCACTTCAGCACTGGTCCTGCCATCTATGGTTAGTATCTAAACCTTTTCTAGTCTATTTTCTTTATAAAACAGTGTCTGGGAGTGTTAAACCTCAGTTGTAAAACTTTTAGCCAATCCTAGTTGACGGTGTCAATTTCAGTACCATGTTATTCCAATCGCTGTATTTCATGTTTGACAAATCGTAGGATGACAAGTAAAGCACATAACGAAATGATGTTCTCTGGATTTTACAATATGAGTGTGGGTGGTGCTTATTATAGTAACTGCCGTTTTATGTAGAGGTTGTATTTAATATTGTTCAATAGTACTTTTTTTATAAACCTTAGAAAACTTGCTTCTGGAAAAAACTGCATGGGATGTATGTGACTTTGATTATTTTTCTATAGTAGCGTAAGTTGTACAGTATCATATATCTATTTATATTAATCATTATATTGAAAAATTAACTCAAAATAGAAATATTTTTTAGAAAACAAGTTGATCCACAATTGTTAGGGTTAAGAGCTATCGAGTGGCAAGTGCAAAGTCTTTACATGAATTAGACTTAGCACTTTGAACTTAAAAGAGCTTGTGATTTTTTATATTCTTTTGTATTTAAATTAGTAGTTTTAAGTTCAATAATTTAGCATAATTTTATATTTAGTTAATAATAATCATGTGATTCAGTATAATGTAATAAACTTGTGTGATTTGTATGTAATACTACTAGTACCGGTACCACAAAAGAATTTTATATTTTCCTTCTCACAATCTTTACTTTGTAGTAAGACCCACACTTCTGTTGTTGCTTTAGAATTATAACAGTCTAACTGATATATATATAAAGTTTATTCTGATATTTTGCAAATGGTTTAAAACTCAGTGTACAAGTGAGTTGTTGGTTGTGAAATAGACTAAATACATTCATCTCAATAATACAGGGAAGCTATGACATTCTCACAGTTGGGGTCTCAATACACTGAAGAGCTTAAGTTTCAAATTCCAACATAAATCGTGCCTATAATGAGATGAATGTGACCAGGACTAATCTTTTAAGTGCTGTGTAAAGTAACTTTCTTTGTCATTTATGATGTTTGTATCATTCGGTAATCTCTTCTAATAGGATGTACAAAGTAAGTATGGTCAGGCAGTGTTATTCAAACTACCTGTACTGTAAACTATTAGTATTACATACATTTGATAGTGGTGGCAATTATTTTTGTGTGTATAGGGAAACAACATACAAGGACATATCTTGAAATAAACTTGTTTGAAATTTCAAAGAAATGATATTCAAGTACCAAAAAACTTTATTACTATCATATCTACAGTAATGTTGAAATGCACCTGTGCTGGACTGAATAAGAGTGACCACCAACAGGCATGATAGTTTACAGCAAATGAACAAAGTTCTTGCTGCTAAACTCACAATTTATTCAGCACAATAAACAAAAGGTATGGCTGCAATGAAACATAAACTTGAAATAAAAATACATTTATGAAACAAATTAAACTGTTTTTTATGTACATATATAAACATGAAATCCTAGTTAAAAATAAAAATACTCATTTATTGTTTAGGTTTAGTTAGAAATATTATTTTCGGGTCTTGTATATTACTTGAAATCATAAGGATAGTATGTGATTATTAAAAAAATTAAAAATAGATAAAATTTGCATTTTATAGACAGTAAAAAATTTTTGGAATTTTAAAATAATATACTAAAACATAAAAAGTAATAAGTTCAAATCTGGAACAAATATAAATATCGTAATCATTTCTTATAAATACCATTTCCTAATGTAATTTTCCAAGATATTAAAGATCATAATGCATAAAAAACTAAATTTATCAAAAGTAACAGCCTTTATGTTTCTTAAATTACATGCATTTATGAAA
>NW_013667766.1:42143-48094 GCF_000517525.1 Limulus polyphemus
GGAGACGTAACACTATGTAGTGAGATTGTAAAGTGTTATAGATAAAACATGTAAGAATGGATATAATGGGACAAAATAATGTACAAGTGTTTTTATTAATTCTTAAGTGGGATGCTCCTGTTTAAAAAAATTGTAAAATGAAGTATTTTCTATGTTTCAGTGATTTAGTTTTAAGCTCCCACATCTATTAAACTGCCTGAAGGATGGCTGATAAAAACTGATAACAGAAAGAAGGCAATGGAATATGCTGTGCAACTGTTCTGGTAACAAATTCTGAAACAGTAAGCTTGTTTGTCATGGTTCTGTGACTTGAGGTATTAAACATTTACCTTCAGTGTGGATAAAGTCATTGAGGAGAATATTTAATATCAACAACACTCATTTTTATTCCTTTGTAGGAAGGAGATAAACTTAGTTCAGGAAGTTATTCTTACTAAGGAAATGAAATAAAAAATACTTTTCGAAACATGTAATAAGCAGTTAATGATAATGCCATAGTGTGCTAGGCTGGTAATAAAAAAGCTGAGAAAATGGGTGAATCATAACAAAAGCTGTGAATATAATTAGCCAACTGGTGTTGGAAACAGTGAAATGGGTAGATTCAAGTAAAAATATAGATAGATATGCTATCCCAACCATTTCCTGGAATGTTTATGGCCTTTCCAAGAATCAACTGTTACTGAAAGTATTCTTTTAAAGTATTTGAAGTAACACAACAAGACTCATTTTGCATATTCTAACATGTTGGAGATGTTAGAAATGTGTATTGAACATGTGCAGTTATTGGTTATTAACAGTTGTTGTTTTGTGAAAGTTTTAAATCCGCTCAAGCAATTCAGAGCATACAGACACTGATTCTTTGTATTTCAGCTTTTATAAATGCTGGAAAATAAGAAAGGAAGAGACTTTTTGAAATGTTTAAAATATATCTGTATTTATAATGTTTATAGACATGTTCTTTAAGGTTGATCCTGGTTGTGATACTTGCAATGTACAGAAGGTCATTAAATACAATGCCAAACTGTTGATTATCATGTATGTCCAGCTATGTAATTTTCTAAATATACAAATAAACCTGTCTTTTTAAAGATTGCAATGTGTAACTGGTAGGCTTAAAATCTGTAAAAAAATATTTTGTAGGATACACTGCAATCTCTGTCAGTCACTGAACTTCTGATAAAAATTGTTTCTGTGTTTCTACTAACTTTATAATAAGTCATAGTATGGTTTAAGATAAAATGCAACTCTATTTTTTGGGGATTTTCTAAATTGTCTTGTTCTTTTTTTTAATATAGAATTTTGAACCAGCACAGCAGACTGATATTGATAATTTCATGATTTATTTGGATGGAACTGAAAACAAATGTAAGTAATATCAATAACCTCCCCAAAAAAGTGTTATATGCAAATTAAGTGCTACACGATAGACCTAATGTCAAAGTGCATTGGAAAGATGTAGTGAAAAAGGTACAAAATAATTATATATATATATATATTAATATGAATGTGAATTTGTGTGCCAGATAGTACTAAACATGAGACTTTTGTACAAAGGAAGAAACTGAACACAAGAATAATGTAATTTAAAGGATGAAAATAACAACAAAAATGAAGGATGAAATCAAGCAGTATATAATTATAAAGATGAATATAAATAAATGTGGAAATATTGTAAAGAGTTTGAGTATTTTATATTAAAACAATTTTGTAATCTTACCACATCATTATGGTCCATGTTGTCACGTCCAGTCATGCTCTGCCTGATGTCTGTGCTTCTTAAAAATATCTCTGCCATATATTTTTCATTACTAAGTGATTTCATGTTATGAATAAAAATACTTTATTTGCATCTTACAGTTTTCATATTTCATTTGCATAACCTCTAGAATTTTCTTAATTAATATCAAAAGTTTTTGAGCAAAACTATGTTTTATTATCTCTACCCTAACACTTACTGTTGCAAAATGAGCAATGTAGAGTAAAAGAAAAGTTGAAAAATGCAAAATAAATCTAAATTATCTTTCTAGAATGACTGCATTTTGTAACAGACAATTACACACTATTTATTCTTACAGCCAAAGCTAATACTTTTCAAATTTTAGGCTTATTTGGATTTATTGCTTTGCAACCTCACTCAGATCATGACAAAAGCTATTTATTATAGTGGGGCTGTTTTGTATAAACAAATGATTGCGTTACCAGTATTTAAAGTAACATTGCTATCACTTTTTATAGAATTGCCTTGCAAAGTGTACATGCAATCGTAAGTACTTTTTATTGTTGTTTTTTTTCACATGAGTTTTCTTATTTTGCCTAATAAGTTTCTGATTTTATACCAATAAGTAAAAAATATATGAAAACAAAACATTGTGTACTTATGGGCTCTTGTACGTTTTTGAGTTTTTCCTTACAAAACATAACTCTACTCTTTAGTAGAGTTGTTGATAGTACTTTATGTAATTTATATTTATTTCTAATATGCAATTTAGAACACAAAATATTAATACACACAAAACGTACAGTGTCTTAAAACTATTATAATTTAAACAAGCTTTCTAACTAAGCTATAAGTGAGTTAAAATAATTCCATTAGGTGGTCAAGATGATCAACACAGGTGGGTGTGGCATGGGGGTTTGACTACTTTCTGGTTTTTATCTTAATAAAGCAAGAGGACTGGAGGCTATCTAACCTATATAAAAGCAAGTGTGTGTCACGCCATGCATGATTTCTCGAAATAGGAGGAGTCTTAAAAGCCCGAATTCATTTATGCAGATAGAATATTTCAACTATTGTCTGCCCACTTCAATTTTAGTGATGGGTGTGCAAGGGGGCCCATGAGGGTGGGGGGGGGGGGGCATGAAACCTTATAAGTGTAGTGAGTGTTGGGATCACCTGGCCTAGAACAAAGTGCATAAAATTTATCATGAAAGTAAAAATATTGACTGCTTTGACTTCACTTTTCTGCCTCTTTGTTGCCAAGCTTGATTTTGAAAAATTTATTTATTTCAGTTTGCTATCAAATGTGAGGTTAGGGTATACTATGAGGTGGGGGTTGTAGTACTTGCCTCATCATTTTTGACTGGCTATACGCTAGTGAATTTATATTGTGTCTTAGCATTATCTATACTTTAAGTTTGTAATTTGTGCCAAACTCAGGAGTTCATATAAGGGTAGAAAGAATATCCAAAATGGACAATTTGGAGTGAAGAAGTGATACAAAGAAATGAAAATTGAGAAATTATTTAAGTATTTCACTTTGAAAGTAATTAAAATTTACATAAAATTAAAATATAAATTATTAACTATGTTTTGATACCAATGTAATTCTGTAAGAGGTTGTGATGTGTACACTAACCCCCTCCCAATCTCTAAGTCCCCAATCTAAGTACATCCTTATGATCTGATTTTATTAATATTTTGTTCCAGGAAGAGTTATGTACCATTTCTAAAAGTGAACAATTTTAAATGACATCACACTTACCTACAAAATGCCAAGAATTGTCAAAATGTAGTTCTGATACATCCATTCCACCATGACTTATATTAACTGTGGCTGTCTTGTAACTAGCTGATTTGAATGATAAAAATTGTTGTAATATAACATACTCAACCATCTGTATTGTAGGAGACCCAGTGTTCTGGACTGTTGTAACTGTCATGTAGCAACCCAAATGGATAAACCTAATTAAAAATCCACAGAAATGTATTTGTGGCTGAAATCATTATGATTTCAGACAAACAAGTAAGTTCCATTCACTGTTTGAGTACACACTTCACTAGAAGCAATATGTTTTCTCCAGAACAAAAATAATACAGGACATAATTCTGCAGTCTTACCATGTGGAATGTGACACCTGGAATGAGTAGTAGTGAACAAATAGAATCATAGCTGTTTTACTGACTTGGAATTTTGGCTCATTGAACATTTCCATTTATTTAAATAAAATTTCTGTTAGGACAAACCAAATATCAACTAATTTCGTGTCAAGTTTATACCTCTTTCCTGGTTAAGTACAGGACTTTCAAGGCCATTGGAAGTGCAAAAACTTAAAGACTTTTAAGAATTTCTTGACTTCTTATAAGTATTTAGTACAGAATTATCATATCTATGTCTACCTGTTTTTCTACATCATTTTCACAATAAGTTGCACCTTTCAAATTGCTTCCTTCCAATATTTCAATATACATCATTTTTATGTCTAGTTCTGCTTTTCACAGTGGTGTCATTTTCACATCTAGATCAAAACATAATTATTATTTCGTTGTTGTGTTTATTTCCAACTTCTTTACTATAGCATTCCTGTGAATAAATTCACTATTCATATTCTATCAGTCTTGTGTATCTTAGCATCGGAGATCTGTAACCTTTTTACAAAATTTAACTTTTTTTTATTATATATTTCAATTTCCAAAGAGTTTCTTACCAATCTTTATTTAAGCCTTATTTAGGTCCTATTTAATCTTATACATTTGTTACTTCTTGATAATTTAGAACAGCCTTCAAATGAGTTTTCTGGTTGATGAAATAAGTAGGTCTAGTGCCACAAATGGGTTGTGGTTTTTTCATAAAGACAGATATAAAACTGAAAAATAAGCAACTAAATAAAATTAACAAAAAATACAAATATTTTGAAATGTGAAAAATTTTGTGATCTACCTGAAAAGGCTTCTCAGTTCACATATTGGTTATGATTGACCTATTGGAAACATCATTTTTGTGTTGATTAGTTTCACACTTCATTCTTCATTTTTCTTACGTTATGTATATTTCATTATTTTCTTGTATGCTCTAAACCAACCATCTAATAATCATGTGTCTTTATTTACTGTGTTATTTATATATTTAGTTCTGCTACTTGTGATAATTCTTGTGCCTAGTTTCAGTCTTCCCACTTACTTATTCTCACAAATTATTTACTTCATACTGTTTTGTTTTTTTGTTTAGATTCAGTCTTTTTGTTACATCATTCTTACATTTAATTCCACCTTTCGTACTACTTCTTCCCCTGTCTATATCTATTGTTCTTTAACAAATCATTATTGAGTATATTTATGTCTTCTAAAGCACATCATTATCAAGTTATTATTCACCCTTTGACTGTATAATTTTGTTGCTAAAAGCTATCCTTCAACTACATCATTTTTATGTTTGTTAAAAATTAACATAAACATTTGAATTTGGGAGATGCTAGGTAGTACCATGCTGAAATAGGTAAATCACAACTGCTAGTAAATAGGCAAAGCAAATTATGGAAAAATATATTGCATATAATTTCCTGTTATTTAGTGACACTTTCTGAAGTGCTAACTAATAAGATAGATAGTTATAGAAATTATACTTCCTTTTTTTTTGGGGGGGGGGTGAATATTAGTAAAATATAAAAGGATTCCTTGACTCTTACCTGTGGCTTACTCTACAAAAAAGAGAAACAAAAAAATAGAATGTAAAAGCAATTTAAAATCCATGTTTAAAATCCGTAATGAACCAAGAACTGTGAGAAAAAACAACTGAAGTCAAATGTGTGATGCATTATCTTTTTAGATTTTTCTAAAGTGTATTTTTCTCTACCACCTTTGGCATTTAACACCATAAATTGGGTAATATAGTATGAAAAGTGCTATTAAACATTAAAAACAAAATAAATGCAACAAGGAAGTTGAAGAATGATGGTGCATATAAACCTGAAAATGATGATGGGTGGTAGACATTTCCACAACACTTGGACCATGTCATATAAATAGCAGTTTAACCTGTGTTGTGGGTATGTACACAGTGTGGTCACAAGTAAATAGACACCACCTTTTCAGAAAAATGAACTTTTTCAGTCATAATCGAATGATTTGATATATTTATAATTTAATTAATATCTAGTAGATCTTCCTTTCGCTTCGTGGAGTTCGTGGATCCTTTGGGGCATCGTGAGAATCATCTCGTGAATTTTAGATTGTG
>NW_013667766.1:49098-63290 GCF_000517525.1 Limulus polyphemus
GTTAGCATAAATCAGTTAAATGACAAAAAATTAGGTGTCTATTTACTTGTGACCACACAGTGTATTTTTACCATTACCAAATATAAGATATATATTTTTAATATAGTTTGACAAAACTTTCTAAATATTTATTGAAAGTAAAGGTTTGAGAAACAACCATTGTTTGACAGATTTTAAAACAAATTGCAAGCCGCGTGAGGTAGGTATATGGCTTAATAGCAGTTAAGCTTAACAGTAGGCTTAAGGTTTTTAATCAGAAAATTAACATACGTCACTAGAATGATTTGATGTTTTTGTTTTTGTATTTAATATGTCATTCATCTAAATAAAACAGAATACTGTTCATTTGTGTGTTTTTTGGTTTTGATGATCTGAACCAGATGCAGCTTTTATTTCTAACAGAAACATTGAAACATCATGGATATACTTTCAGCTGAACTACAATTAAATTTTTTTTTGGAGCTTCTGTAATAGATACATCTTAATTGAATCTTGTTTTATGTAGCTTTGAACTAAATCCATTTTGGTGTTTTGTGTACCTATATGCACTTTTTCCACTAACTTTTTCAGCCAAATTTGGGAGAAATGGCCCGTAGTAGAGCATAAAAAACAAATGTAGTTAAGCTATGAACTTATAAAATACATGCAGTATATATAGTCTTTTCTCACTGATTTTATATATCACTATTCAGAGTGAAATTATTATAATTGGATTTTCTAAATTTGTATGCATTCTGTAATATTCCTTCAGCTAAGTTTGGAGCTAATGCTATCCTTGGAATTTCTTTGGCAATGTGTAAGGCTGGAGCTGCACAGAAGGTAAATATACTTATGTACACATTTAAAATTTAACTTTGTAGGTTATAAAACCAAATGCAAGGTATGCAATTTTCACACATATATACACGAGGTATGTTTCTGACCTTCACTGGTATGCATAGGTATAAATAACACTAGCTTGGAATTCACGTGATTTTCAGCATGTGCAATAGGCAACCATTGCTATGTTTTGAACTTTCAAAACCCACCAGTTGAACTGACAATGGCAAGCCGATCTCACCTCACAACTTATGTCCGTTTTCCATCTAAACTAGATGTTTTGGTAATTTTATTTGATTTTAATAAATTTGTCAAGCTAAAATGATCTAAACCTGATTTTGACTTAAAAATTAGTGCAAAAATTGTTCACAAGACACACATACCTGACCTGTCATATGAAGAATGCATTGGATTTCAGCTGAGAGGGAAATCTTAAGATATATAATCTGTTCTTTTTCCTTGGTGTTTATTATGTGTCGCAGAGAAATATACATCTCAAATATTGTTGCCAATGGACAAGAGGTGGCGCATCATGTCCTTGTCAGGGTGGAGGGTGAAGAAAAATGTTATTTATGTATCTGCACCTCCAAACATTCAACATTCTTAATTGAAGTGGTTGTAAATAAAAACTGTAAATTTATCATCTTGGTGAAACCCAGTTTAAAATATTTCACTATTATTATTGTGTAATCAGAACAAAATGTTTCGGATGAAATGCCAACATTCTTTTCATTACAAAAGTGACTCTCAAGATCACCCTGCAATTAAGACTTAAAGTTGTAAGTTATAACTACGTTGAATTTATGGGTATATGTTTAAATAATTAAAAACAAATGAGAAGTGTCACTTTTCATTAGTCTGCCATTGTCTAATCTGCATACCATAATATATGTCCAATATTTGCTGTAAGTACCTATGCATCTTACTCTAAAATGTATGTACCTAAATTTACATTACCAGTACATTTTCCTATCATGGGCACTTCAATACAGTGCATAATGGTCCTTTTTCAACTTGTATAAATTTATAATTGTGCAATAATGTTAGTCTACCAGTATTTATAATAGCAAATCAAAAGATTAAAATATAAATCCAATTTGCCCTCAAAAACTAAAATATTTCTTTTTAGAAAACAGTTATGTGGGTAATGTATGTCACAAAGTGATTTCATAAATCTTACAAACATGATTAAGTACAGAAATACCAAGGACATAGACCTTACTTTTCCAACTGAGTACAGTGGATTAGTTTCAAGAACACCGCAGGAATGTATTTATCTACAGCATAATCAACAATTTTTTGCTATTAAATGTACAATTCATAATTATATGCCAGCCAAGTTCTGCTATTTATTGTGAGAATCATTTCTGCAGTACTTTGTTTTCATGTGAACATGCAAATACACAATTGGCAATATGTAAAATATTTATACATCTAATACACTTAACTGATATTTCTCATATACATTACAATTAAGTGTAAAAAAAAATAGAAAGGCATGTACATATATACTGTAATAAAACTAGGCTCACTCTGTTACAAGCTCTCCTATATATATATAACAGTTACATTTAATGTGATTTTTTTTGTTCAAGCAACACAAAATAATTTGGGCAATTTGTACCACATACTTATTACTTATCATAATGACATTGACAGCTCAAGGATTTTGGACTGGAAGGGGCCACCTGCTAAAATTTAATCTCATATAATTCTGAGAATGAATCTATTGACAGTATTAGGCCTATGTTTAAATTCTTTCCCGAATAAGCTATAACATCACTGATCAGACTAGACTTGTTTTAAACAATACATATTAACCCAAATTTCCTCTATCATCTATTAAGCGAAGTTATATATTCATTGAACTTCAACCTTGACACTCGGTAATCGCATCAAAAGTGAATGTACACAGAACTTGTGTCTGTAGGCAGTGTATCTGTATAGCCTGACTGCCCAGCAGGTAACATTAGAATGTTGTGGATAATTATTTTAACTTATATGAATACTTAATATTGTGAGCATTTCAAATCAAAAGCTGTCAAACTGTCATGCCACCTTGCATCGATGCCTTCCAAAAAGATTTGCATATGTACTTTGAAACTAGATATAAACATCCATGTCAGTTCGATGTCACCCACTATAACTTAATATATTGTACAAAAAAAGTTTTACTTGTGAAATGTAACACCTTCCATTTTCGACTCTTGGTTATGGTATGTGTAACAGTTAATAGCATAGCACTGTGTTCCCTTTGTTCTTTTGGGCCTTGACTTAGATGAATAACTCTCACTCTCAGCCATTTTACATAGTCTGCCAGCTCAAACTTCAACACATAACAATGGTGGCCACATGCCCCTCAATGATAAAGAGTAGTGACTGGTCCGTCTAGTGTTACTTATATCTATCCTGGTATGTTTTATGATTTGGTAGATAATTCCCAGATATGTTCAGAATTATAACTATTTTCAGAGGAAAAGATTAAAATAGTTAAGTAATATAAAAAAGTTTGTAAATGTAAAATGATGTAGGGATGCCATTGCTAAAAAATAGTGCAAACAAGATTATAGGATGATACAGCTATATATAGATCATCCCTACATGGCTTTCAGTACTAAAATTTATGTTGCACTGTAAAATGCAGTAGTACAAAATGGTTACAAGATCCATAAATTTGACCGACTTCATAGCGAGAGTCTGTCATAATCAAGACATATTTTGACTCAACTTGGTTTTTCTTAAACATAAGTCCTAGGCTTTTAGTTACACTACATTTATGCCTACCCTGATATGACCACAATATTATGGTAAACTGCATACCAACAGTCAGATATATATAACTTCCATCTGCAGTAATATTAAAGTCAAGTATGCATTTTACAGTGGAACATTAAATTTTAATATTCAAAGTCATGTAGGGATGGTCTAGTTATAGCTGTATCATCCCTATATTCTTGTTTGCATTTATTTTTTGGCATTGCCATCTCTTCATCACCTTACATTAACAAAATGATTTTTATTTCTCATTTTGTGATATTATTTCCCCTGACTGAAAGTTAATGTATTTTATGAATGTGTGTAATAACATTTAATATCATGCATATAATTTTTTTTTACTATTTCAGTTCATACATAATATAGGGGTTGGCTCCCTAAAGACACCAGTTGTTTACTGTGTACAAAGCATTGAGTTTTTTAAATGTTGTCTAAGGTTCATCTATTATTGGCTGGTAATTCCTGTTTCACTCTGTACTTAAGTTTTTAAATGAACAACATATTTCTGTAAGATAGCTAACTTTAAGGGGTAATGATAACATTGCTTACATTGGAATTATGATTTTAATAATGTTACTAGTACTTATTATGACTCAAGTGATGATATCATGCACTGCCTAGAAACACACAGAGTGGATTTAGGTTCAAACTAATGGTAGTGATAAAGTAGTTGTACAGTTATCTCAACTGAAACAAGAAGAAGAAAGATGAACAATTTTGTGGGTTGTTCACTTTCTGGTTTGGTACCTTAGTAATGTTTTTTTGCCTTGTTGAGTAGGGGAAACAAATGAAAGTGAGTGGCAAGCCTCTTTTAAATTAAAATTCTGTCATTGTTGATTTTTTAGCATGCATATTTGTATTATGCCTATTGAGTACCTTGACCATCCCGACATATGCAGTCTACCAACTATGATATTATGCACTTACACGGTACTTCAAAAAATTCAACACAATAGGCTGATGTTTCACTGTCTCCATAACCCTAACTAACATAAGCAAATACTTCTAAACGTATCTTGTATAATTCACTAACACTTTAAAATACTAAACAGTATCAGTTCAATAACAGCTCTGTACTATAGCTGCTACCTGTGAATCTTCTTAATTGGTTGGTGTGTGTATAAAAACTTTTCAGAGAATTAAGTAACAAGGTTTACTTACCACCTCCAATTGGTAATGTTGTAATAATCATCTCATTTTTTAATTATTTCATCATTCCATTTCTTGCCTGCCAATTTCATTAAAAATAATGACCTTTTTACAGCAGGCTGCAGATATTTAGTTTTAGATGAGGGACATTATGAACTTGGACAGCCTGTTCCTAATAATTACAGGCTTTGCTTCTTTTTTTACTTTATATATAAGGCTTACAAATAGAGATTAAAGCTGGTAGATGGTGTATTCCTACTTCTCTTACTTAAAGTAGAACTTACCCTAGTTTTGTTTGACTTCTGTGCATAGTACTTTTTTGTTGAAAAAAAAAGTAATTATCTGAAGTTTTTCAAGATTAATGTAACTGTTGTGCTGTAACTTTTACGTTTTTTTTATATACAAGATTTCTCACCAAGTATTATTAAAATTTTCTAGCTTAGCTTAACACTGTGATCCAGTAAATCAAATACTAACTTCACCTGACAACAAAATAGCAATTATGAAAGAAATAATTACTGTTGTAGTGTGTGCTTTGTCTGCAATATAGAAATTGTGAAACAAAGTAGTGACAGGATTTATTGTATGACATTGAAATTGATATATATATATATTTGTGGTGTAATGTACAAAACTTTTTTCTTTTTAATAGTAAAGCACAGAAATATAAATTATGAGAAAAAAATCTTTATGGTCGTGCGCAGGTATTATCTCTGTCATTGATTTTTTATTTTAATTTTAGAACATTCCCTTGTATCGACACATTGCAGACCTTGCAGGAAATACGGATGTTATCCTACCAGTTCCAGCATTTAATGTGATAAATGGTGGAAGTCATGCTGGAAACAAGTTGGCCATGCAAGAGTTTATGATCTTACCTACTGGAGCAAATTCTTTTACTGAAGCAATGAAAATGGGTACTGAAGTATACCATCATTTGAAGAATGTTTTCTAATGCAAGTGCATTAGTTTTTAAGTTTTGTAAGATGTTTGTTAGTGCAAGTATACACGTTGTAAAAGTTAATTGTTCAGTAATACTGGAATATTGAATTACATTACAGACTTTAACAACTGCTAGAGTAATCAAACTGTTTCTTAATTTCCTCAATTTTTATGCCTCCACAGAGAGACATACTGTTTTTCTGTTATTGCTTCTTCCAAACACTTTTCAGTTGACTGCTATTCCTTCATTTCTTGTTAGATTGACTTGAAACATAGTAGGTTTATGTTTTGGTCCAATACACCTTGACACCTTTTAAATACAAGACTTTTTAAGGTTTTTTATGGGGGTCAAAAGTTAAAACTCAAAAATATATATTTTTGGGGTCCTGTGCAGTCATAGAATTAGGATATTGTACAAAGATACTTTTCTACAGGTCCCACACATTGACAAAAAAAAAAGGTGGATTTTCTCATTTTTAGTAATTATAGGGTGTCAAGATGCCACAAAAAGCATAATTTTAGGGTTTTTTTTGGCAATTACTCTGCCAAATGGCAGCCAATTTACATGGGATTTGACACAAAGATAATTTTTTGTAGGTCCCATACATACACCTACAAAAATATGGGATATGCCCCATTTTGTGTGTGTGGTGGGGGGGGGGGGTCAATATGCCCATAATTTTAGAGGTTTTGGTCAATTACTTAGCATATTTAGACCAATTTATGTGGGACTTAGTACAAAGATACTCTTTGCAGGTCCCAAACAGAAACATAGACATTTTCAGAAATTTTTATCTTTTGTTAAATTTCTCAGCAAGGAAATCACAATTTGGTGTTTTTATGAACTATTCATGTGTATGTCAACCAAATTACTTGGGATTTGGTACAAAGATACATTCTTCTACATCCCAAGAAGTGAAATAGGTGGTGTCAAAATGTTAGGATTGTGTTATAGAAACACTCCATTTACCTGCAAATGTTGGCCTCTTTAATTGGAATTGAAATATCAAATTATACCCACAACTCTTTTGTCGTTTCCATATTTTCCGAGAATTATGGGATAATAATTGTAATACTAAAATACTATTTTGAAACTCTTAGAATAAATAAGTCGTATTTAATGTTTCTAAATTGATAGAGTAGTCACCTTGTTTTCAATCAAATTCTGGATTTATTACAGAGCAATATAACCAAACAAGTGTTAACCTATTTCACACTACTTAAGTACAAGTTTTTTTTTCTTTTCAATGTTACAAAAATCCTTAATCATTAAATATTAAAAAGAAATTCTCAATATCCCATTTGTAACTTTAAATGCATGCTTAATTTGTAACTGTTTGTTGTTCTACTGAGACTAGCATGGAAATACTGTCACTACTACTGTTACAGCTTTGTAATGTTCAGCCACTATACAGGTATGGGCTAGCAGCTACTGGAGTTGGTGATGAAGGAGGATTTGCACCAGACATACAAAATAATAAAGAAGCTCTAGAGCTAATCAAAGAAGCTATTGAGATTGCTGGTTATACTGGAAAAATTGAAATTGGGATGGATGTTGCTGCTTCTGAATTCTATAAAGATGGAAAATATGATTTGGATTTTAAAAATTCCAACTCTAATCCAAGTGACTGGCTTACTCCAGAGGCTCTGACTGCTCTTTATCAAGAATTCATTCAAGATTATCCTATTGTCTCAATTGAGGATCCTTTTGACCAAGATCACTGGGATGCTTGGACTTCATTTACAAAATCTACCAATATTCAGATTGTAGGGTGAGTATTTAACAGATAAAGAACCCTTAAGTCAGGTAACTGTAGAACTTTAATTTACAGCTTATGAAAAAAAAAATTATAAGAACTTCCATGTCTTCAATGTATAACTGTCAAATTATGTTCAAAAGTAACACCTGTTCATAAAAATAATTAAAAAAAGTATGATGTGAACCTAACACAGCTCATTGGTAGTTATATCACTATGTCTAACCTTGCATTAATAAAAATTAATAACTCACCAAAATCATTATATTTGAAACAGACACTTCAAACACATGACAACTGTGGGACCTTTCAAAATATAATTTTTTGTGATAATTTATAAAATAATAATAACCAATATATATAACATAACTATTTACTATGCCATTACACAATGACCTACCTAACCACCACTATAGTAGGCCTAATGATGTCTTAGAAAATCATCTGAAGCATTAAACCTAATATAAAATATATAGAATTTATCTCACTTTATTTAATACGTAAAACTTATTTAGCCATGTTCTCCTTTCACTGACTAAATACTACTTTCACATAAAAAAACACAAAACAATCTTTACCATTTCTCAAGAGAGAAATGCAATGCTAAAGTCACAGTGGTTTCGAGTTACAAAAGTACAAACTTAACTGCCAATGTAATTATTTCAGTAAAATAAGTAAACATGAAAGGAATTTGTTAATTTATTGCTTTTCTTTGGCATACAAATCATAGTAAACCAGTACTACCTTAAAAAACCTTATTAAGCATCAAAATGTAGTAAGAAATTTTACAACTTAACAATGATTTGTTTTGTTGAATTTCGTGCAAAGCTACTAAAGGGGTATCTGCATTAGTCATCCGTAATATTGAAGTCAAAGGCTAGAGGGAAGGCAGCTAACCAACGCCACCTACTGCCAACTCTTGGGCTACTCTTTATCAATGAGTAGTGCAATTGACCATTACATCATAATGCCCCCAAGACTGAAAGAAAGTGTTAGCATGTTTGGGGGTGGGTTTTGAACCTGCTTACTGAAGATTGCAAGTCACATGCCCTAACCACCAGCCTCACAAAGAAGGGGAGGATCTCTATGACAAATAAAATAATACAAGTTTTCAGATGATATGTTTACAATTTTGAAAGTTTCAGAATCTTGAAAAATTGTAAAACAAAACATGCTGATATCTGAAATGTTATTAACATGAACAACCTCAAAATTTACTATTTTAAAATTTATTACAGGAGCAAAAGTTACAAATTAGTGGCTTAGTTTTGTCCACTTACAAGTTGTGTCTGCACAGGTGAGGAATTTAGCAGCTTACATCATCTCAGTAATAATTAAAAAAGGGGCCAAAAATTAAAAGTTAGGGCTGACAATCTCAATTTTTTTACTATTTCATCCAAAGCAAATGTTAATAAAAGTTACAAAAAAAAAATTAATCTCAACATTTCAGTTATTTCATTTTAGAGATAACTTGAGGGGATACCTGGCTGGAAAGATTTAAGATATGTATGTACTGTAGATGTGACAGATAATTCAACAATGACCATTATATGTAATACCTATTGTGCAAACTTTATAAAATGTGTCTGTACTTATTTATTTTTGAGATATAAGTAGCCAGTAATATTAAGAATATGATCTTTTGGTAAACAGAGATGCAACTCTATTTCTAGTACCTATTTTAGAGATACTGAGCCAGGTTGCATATTATAATTCATTAAACTGACCCTCAATAACTTTTCAGTGATGACTTGACAGTAACTAATCCAAAGCGAATACAGACAGGTGTGGAAAAGAAGGCTTGTAACTGTCTTTTACTCAAGGTAAACCAGATTGGCAGTGTGACAGAATCTATCAGGGCGTAAGTAAAATCATAACTCTGATTTAGTTTGTTTACTCCTATAAGCAATCTTGAAGAAATCCTAAATTAAAGAAACGAGCAGTGCAAATTTCTACAAATTAAAAGGCATCATTATTCATGCAATTTTGAATAATACCAGGTATGATATCATTTTTTAAAGAGCAATAGTGAGTTCCTGGGCTTCCAATTGTGAAATTGTTTAATTAATGATGTACAGACTGTTCTCATACTGTTTATTCTTTCCAAATTAGAACAACATATTTTACTTGAAACTAATCATCACCTAAATACAGGGTGCAAAATGTAGCTCCCAAATAAATATTCCTTTGGGAAAAGCAAACTGTATTCACATTTCTAAGTAAAAATGTGCTTTTGTAACCCTAACATGAATTTAATAACTATGAATGCAAATAAAGATGATAAAATTGTAGTGAGGAATGTTGATCAGTATGAATGATTTATATAATAACAGCAATTATGACAAACTAGAAAATGATCCTAGTAATAGTGATAGCACAAATTTAAAGAACCTTAGAAAAGGCAAAACTGGTTCTTTCTATGATGATACAGAAATCATTGTCTCAGAACCTACAGGACTATTGAAAAATTGGACTGCAAAACAAAAAAGATAAATCATAACATCCAGTTTTTAACAGAATGCAAAACCCAGTCATTAACTCCAAAGTTTCTTCAGTTCAACCTTGCTAATAGAAACTTACACAATTCAACAGAATGCCATACACTGACACAAATATCATCTCTTATCTAAACTGAATTCATCTCTAACTTCACATACTGGCTGGACTTCAACCACATTTTAAATCTTATCAACCAAAGTAATGAGAAGAAACTTACTAGACACGAACACATACAGAATGTTAAACTAAGGAAACTTTCTAATGACATAACTCACAGCAAGATCTCCCCTGACCAAGTCATCTTTAGCTACAGTATCATCACTTTAAGTGATAATCAGAAAACTGCACTTGCCAAAGGATTGAACTTCTCCACACCTTTCTAAAAACTCAATTGTGCCAATTACCTCTATCTTTGGGAATCCAGAACATAAAATATTTACCTATTTTTTCCAAGAATACTTCTTAACAAGCACAAGAGCTGTTTACTACTAAGTTAACTTAGCACTCTCAACCTTCTATAACTGTAACACATGCAGGATGTCCTCAAATCTGAAGAACTGGCAGCTACCAAAGAACTCTTCCGAAACAAAAAATATCATTATCACCTGACTGGACGAAGGAAACAGAGTTGTTATTAAATAAAACTAACAGTGTTAAGAAAATGCTTGACATTCTTAACGGCAGAAATAAGTTTAAACTTATAAACAAAGAACAATTAACCCATACTTTACAACTTGAAGGGAAAACTCAAGTGATTTCTTAGAAACCTAAACAAAAGAAATATTTCTGATTGTGTTTACAACAATTTATATCCTACAGGTTCCCAGCCTGGGGTATTATATGGTCTGCTGAAGTTCACAAACCAGACACCCCCGACCTATACTTTCCACCTTAGGCACTCACAATTATAATGTAGCTAAATTCCTAGTTCCTTCTAGCTTTTATTTTCCTAGATTGTATACTTAAATTGCACATAAAAGATTTGCCTTTCTGTCCCATAGTCTGGTACTGGCACTCCACCCTATAATTTATCTAAATATATAGCAAATCTTTTAGCTTATCTTAGTGAATTTACTAAATACATAGTTAATAATGCTACAAATTTTGTTTCTATATTTAAAAATAAAAATTTAGATGAAAATCATTTGATATTAAATCTTCATTTACTAAAGTGCTTATTCTGGAAGTTATGGAGTAACATGAAAAAAAAAGATAACCAGGGTGTACTCTTAAATGACATTAGTGAAGTTTGTTCACTGTAAACTTGTGTAACTAGCACTTTTTTCAAATCGGAAATCAATTTTACAAACAACTATCCTCCATACCCCCAATTGTCCAAAAAAAAAAAATGGGGAGAGAGAGAGATAGAAAAAAAAAACGTTTTGAAAATACATTTCCACATTACAATTAGTGATCATGCAAATAATTAGCATTCCTTTTTACATGTTTTATTAACATGCACAAAGTTAAATAAACTAGAAACTGACAAACTGCATATACAGAAAACCATACTAGCATTAACTTGCTTCTTCATATACTTCTATGTATATTTGATAGACAAGGGATAGCTGAGACCTAAGAACTTGGTCACCATTACTTGCAAAAATAGGAGTTTAAGACTGTGATATGGATAGCTTTAAAGAATTTTGTTTATAAATAAGTGTAAATCAGTGGATGTTGTTGCACTCTACTAAGACTGAACACATTATTTCAAAGCCTCAGCCTGTTAAAGTATGTCATCATGTGTAGTCATGTTCTATCTGATGACTATACAGCATCATTTCCATTGCAAAAGGCTCCATCATAGCAATGTCATGTTCAGTGCACACCCTTTCTCTCTGCTACT
Organism: Limulus polyphemus; assembly: GCF_000517525.1. Lineage (NCBI taxonomy): Eukaryota > Metazoa > Arthropoda > Merostomata > Xiphosura > Limulidae > Limulus > Limulus polyphemus. The sequence goes on from NW_013667766.1 coordinate 60,886, forward strand.
TCCTATAACCTGTTTAGTGTAAGAGAACAATGGTTTCTAGCACTCATTTCAACAGTCTGATCGCACAGAACTTCATAGGCACTGCATCTAGCAACTTGACCAGTATGGAATAGTATAAGTACACTTTTCATTCTTCATCTGCTTATGGTATGTGATGGTTGAATATGTCATGGCAACAACTCATGTAATTTTTTTTTCTTAGCTGGAGATCCTTTGCTTATATTGCACACTGTTGCCTGGGGCACATGGATGTCTTTTTGCCACTGACTTTTGTAGTAACTGATTTTCCCATTATAAAATGCTACACTTTACTTACCATAGCTGAGGTACGACTTATTCCCAAGTTGGTTCAAAGGCATTGTATACAAGAATGTCCCTTATCCAAGGGTGTGAATGTTTTGCATTATAAAGTGCTGTTATATACCATTCCCAAAAGTGATAAATTTTTGTGGCATAATACTGCCTACAAAATACCAAATAATGTTAAAATTGTTTTAATATAAAGTATTCAACCCTTTGTATTGTCCAAATGGTACCAGTTGAAACATATAGGTAATGTTTTTTTTTATGCTTATAATATGGTTAGGTACAAGTTATATGAATTTTTATACATAAAAGTTAAGGGTACTGAAAGTTGCTTCTTAATTAGAAATAGAAGATATTGCACTTGTCTAGCCATCAGTTTATGAATCCTTTCCGACTATATTGGAACTGTAGTTAAAACTTTTATAAAACATTTTTTATAGCTTATTATAATAACTTCCATTTTATTTTCCATAGACACAAGTTAGCCAAGTCTAATGGCTGGGGCACGATGGTATCTCACCGTAGTGGAGAAACTGAAGACCACTCAATTGCTGATCTTGTAGTTGGACTGTCCACTGGCCAGATCAAAACAGGTGCTCCTTGCCATTCTGAGAGACTAGCTAAATACAATCAGATTCTTAGAATTGAAGAACAGCTTGGATGTAATGCTAAGTATGCAGGGAATAATTTCCAGCAGCCTATTTAAAGTGTGCTTTATCCTCACAACTTATGTAGAACATTGGAAAATCATTATCGGATGCTATAAAACAGGAGTAATTTTCTGCATTAAAATATTTTACTTGGAATAAGTAGTAGAATTAAAGTAAAACATTAATTTTGTTCTTTGGCTTATTGTAGTCATTGTATGAATATTGAAACATGGCAGCATTCCTTTCTTAAATGCATTACATCTCATGATATTAAGAATGTGTAGTAAGCAAGTTTCAGCTTGTGGTTGAACATTTCAAAGTTGTATATGAAATATGTGTTAAAATGTTCCTCTTATGGTACAAATAAACTGTATTAAATGGTTTCTTTGGCCTGTGTAATGAGCTTTCAATAAAAGCTACTGTACTTCAAAGTTATTGGTGTATATTATCTTCTCAGATTAAAACAAACTACTTTATGTAACTCATTTAGGCTAAGAATTATACAAATTTATTCAAAATGCTAACAAACATTACACACACAGTGATCTTTCCCTGCCAACTTGGATGGTATGTATATACATGTATATAAACAATTCTTTGCTTTTATCTTTCATTATTTCTACTAATGCCTGCTGCAGCTTATTTGAAATTTAATATCTTTTGGACTTTTCTTTCCTTACTTTATGGGATGAACTAAAATGATTATAATGATCAAAAGATTGTGACCTAGACTTCCTTCGTGATTTAACCTTATAACTTTTTTTAGTGTACTTGCGAGGGCTTCTACTGGGTGATCTACTTCTGGAGTGCAAAATTTTTCCTTTATTGAATGAATGATACTTGGACCTGGATGGGGATTTTGAGCAAGAATGTGACCTATCCCTATTCTTGTAGCTTCTGGGTGGTGTCTTTTCTCTTCTCTTGGGACTGGGACTTCCAGAAGAGCTTTTATTTTTTACAGTGTATCTATTAGGAGAACTGTGTGGACTTCCCTTTCTCTTCAGTTGATTTTCCTTCACAAGTCTAGAGGACAGAAATGATTATTACACATTCAAAATACAAGTTAAGAATCTGTGTGTTCTAGACAAATTAATTTAACAGATTTTGCATCATTTTTTTAACTATTACAAAAATAGCTTAAAGGAAGTCTGAACATATTTCAAATAACTGTATGAAACAAAAGGTAAATGAGGTCACAATTAACACTGATATTTTAATCATCTAAGTATCACAAGCTTGGAAATTAATAAAAAAAATAAAATACTGGAACCCTAACCTTTAAAGTTTTAGTTCAGTAATATTCAATTGAGAAACATATCTTGGGATAAAGTTAGTATGTGTAATTCAATAACTTAAGCTTTGTTATTTCTTCCCAAACTAAAGAGCTGGAGAAGAAAATGCCCAAACATTTTTATCTTTAAATTCTGTGCAGAGGATAGCTTTCAGAAA
>NW_013667766.1:63529-75490 GCF_000517525.1 Limulus polyphemus
CATACGAATTAGGGACTCAAATTACCAAAATTAACAAGCTAGAATATAAAATAATAACATCTTATTTTTTCTATTTGCTAAGATATTGCTCATGTAACAAATCAAACACAGTGGCACCCCACCCACCTCCTTCCATTTTTGGAAATGCTCCAAACTCAAATTACAAATATTGATAAACTAGAATAAGAACATCTTATCTTTTTGTTTGCTACGTAATAAATCAAACACAGTGGCACCCCACCCACCTCTTTCCATTTCTGTAAACACTCCCTTATACACACTTTCTATATATGACACAAATAACCAATTGAAAGCTCACTGGCTTTCTTAGCCATTTTAAATTCTTAGGACGCCATTTCTTTCTTTGTGTCTTTAATCTGCTCGATATTGCATATTTTTTTATACTAAAATACAACTTAGTGCACAATGTTTAAAGGTTTTTAGCAACCGAGTACAAAGATCATAACTAGAACAGATAATTGTTTGCTTTCCTTCTTTATTTACTATTCTATGTTTTAAGAAAAATAAGTTTAAAACTTATTTCTAAATAGCAATAATCTATATACATATATAATGTATAATAATTGAAATGTAACTATAGTCTACAAAGTACTAGTTTATTAAAACACAGCCAAGACAAGTTACTTTGTATAGACCAGAGGTCAGTTTTATGTTATTGGATATAGTGGCATGTGTGCCGCATCATTGTAACTTCTGTATCGTTAGACAGGCATGGCTGAAAGGTCAATATAATAAAAAATAGTAAATATATATAAATGTATAATGTTATGAGATTTAAGCTATTTAGTCTAAACATTTATGATTTTGTGTTATAAGTTGTGTTTATACTAGAATGAAAGAGTCATAATTTATACATATTTCCTAATTTTTTATGGTGGTTACAAGAGTGGTCAAATCTACCAAACCCGTACAGAGATTCATTACTGAAAATAACAGATAAAATATAAGGTTTTTAATTAAGAAACGTTTGATAACTATCTGGACATTATAAAGATTTTGCACGTCAAATTTGAAAATTTCCTGATGCATAAAAGTATGCTTAAAATGACAATTACTTTGCATGATAGATAGGCAAAATGTGAAAAGAAAAAAGGCATGAGAAAAACATTGCTTTAAAAGTTATAGCATGAAAACTATAACAAGCACAAAATGGTTACGAGGTCGGTCCCAGGAACCGATCCCATGCTAAAAGAGTTAACTCTTCTAATACAGGTGGGTGGATTCCACCCAGCCCTTATTCCTGAAAGTAACCATAAAGCAGTTGTACTGTAACTTTTTAAAATGTACATATATCTTCACAGAATTTTGCAGATTATCAATAAACATTACAAAGTAATTTTGATTTTAAGATTAAAAATACTTATATGCATCAGAAAACTGTCAAATTTCATATGCGAAATATCTATAACCTAACATCCTCCATATAATTATCAAACGTTTTTTTTATCTGTTATTTTCACTATTGTATCTCTGTATGGGTTTGGTCGATTCAACTGAACCTCATAAACACTATAAAAATAGGAAATAGATATAAATTACATTTTATCACTCTAGAATGACTACAAATTATAACAATTAACCACAAACGTTTAGTCTAAGTAGCTTAAATCTCATAACATTATACATCTATATATATATATTTATTATTTTTATTTTATCAACATGACAGAAGTTGAATGATGCAGCACACATGCTACCGTATCCAATAATAGAAAACTGGCCTTTACAAAGTGATCTTGGCTGTGCTCTAGTGGACTAGTATTTTGTAAAATACAGTCACATTGTGGTTATAATACATTATATATGTATATACATTATTACTATTTACAAATAAGTTCTTAAATTTCATTTATTTTTCTTAAAACATAGAACAGTAAATAAAGAAGTATAGAAAACAATTATCTCTTAGTTATGAACTTTGTACTCATTTGCTGCTTGCTATAATTTGCTAAGCCTTATCAAATTTTGCATGTGGAGAATGCAAAAGAAAATTTGTTTAGGTTTTAAGTATGCATTTTGAAATAACAAAAAATCATAAATTACTATATAAATACCACAGAATTCCACTATAATGTATCAAGCTTAGTAACTAAGCTGTATTTGGGTCTAAAAAAATATGATTTTTTAAGCTCAATACTGTCTTACACCACTTGGAATCTACCATGAAAAGAGAGGGTTTCCTGGGTAAATACTTTGCAGTGGCTCATAGAACCACATGGGTCACATTCTAAGCTTTCGACTGGTTATTCACACGTCATAGGTGTACATAAGCAAGTATTTCCAAAAATGAAAAAAGTGGGTGGGACCCACAGTGTTTGATTCACTAAATGTAGTGATATCTCAGCAAACTGAAAAGCTAGGTTATTTTTATATTCTAGCTTGTCAATATTGGTAATTTGAGGTAAGAAGTTATAGACTTTGTACTTGGACGGCATAAACATATAATCTGAACCAATACTGCATTCACCATACCATGTAACACAAAAAAATCAATATATAGGTTTTTTTGTAATATTTACTTTTAAAATAAGAAATTAGCTAATGTATACTAAAATTTGAATTATATTCTACAGTTTGATACCAAACTTATTGACATGCCCTTTGACCCTTGACCATAAGAAGACCTGTCTTGATATGGTTAACTAGTGAAAGAATAAGTTTCTTATACACACTATTAGCAAACACCCAACTAGAGAAGTTAGCCAGCTATGAAATATTTAAATGTAAAAAAGAACAGTTGACAGCTTTGAAGATTTACAGCATTTTAAATTTGTCCTGCAAAATCATAGTTTAGTTTACCAATTTTAACACTGAATCTCTAAGTCAAGCATATAAAATTTGACAAATTCACTTTGTGGGGGAGGATCAGCTAAATCCACAAATGCAAACACCCAACCAGAGGAGTTAGCCAGCTATAAAACATTTATAAGTAAAAAAAGAACAGTTGAGAGCTTTGAAGATTTACAGCATTTTAAACTTGTCCTGCAAAATTATAGTTTAGTTTCCCATCTCCGAGTGAAGAATATAAAATTTAACAAATTCACTAGGTGTGTGAAGATCGGCTAAATCCCAAAAATTAGGTATTGCATAACAAGTTGTGAGGTGCAGTTTGCTGTATTGTTTTCAGTGAACTGAGTGATCAATCATATTTTTTTCCTGGCCCAAACTAGGTCATGACCAACAATGAACTAGGAAGCTACGTCCATGCAATTAAACTCGTACAGATAGCAATAGAGAGCCTACATTTGGTAGTGTGGATTCTTATTGGAGATTACAGGACAAATCACTCATGAATACAGTATAGTTTGTGGTAAAAGTTTCCTCTTTTTTAACTCTGACAAAATGATCACATCTTCATCTCAAAGCTGTTTTTGAAATCTTGCACACTGATGGATTCAACATAAAGGTAAGGCCTATTCTGGTATAATTTTAGCATGATTGGTCAACTACTGGAATTAGGTGGTCAGGACTGATCTAACAAAGGCACTCTAGTTGACTCAATGTTAAGAAAATATTACTTTTTAGAGGTGAATAAAATTTACTTACTTTGAAAACACTTCATTTCCTCTGGTGTCTTTAGAATTTACTAATGGAGACTCAGCAAGGTTTGGAGAGTCTTGAAAAATAAAAATTTTTACTTGATACTGCCCATTCAATTAAATCAGTAAGTATAACTGAGATTTAAGCTATTTAATAATAATAATAAAAGCACATTATTCACGTACAGGAATAGTTTTAAATAATTTTCAACCACCAACAACAAGATAATACTGTAGGCCAGCATTTCCCAAATTTTTGTCACATGCTTTCTTGCGTGCCCCACTTTTTTTGAATGAGAGAGTTAAAGTGATGAGATGTAATACACAGATATGCATCAAAATAATGTATGTTGTAGTAATTACTTATTATTTTCTTTAATAAAAAAATATACTAAAACATTTTATATTACTGCACTACTGACATTCCTAACTGCTCACACCCCCTCAAAATATCATTTTCACCCTCCTGGGAGGAGTACCCCACAATTTGAGAAATGCTGCTGTAAGCTTTGAAGCATAGTGATGCCATCATTATGACATTAACACAAGTATTGTTAACTGAATAGCTTTTTCATAAATAATATGGAAGTTATTAATATTTAAATAAATTTAAGAAAAAACATAAAAATGTCCTAGTGTTATTATATAGTTCATTTGTTTCAAAATTACTAAAAAAAATATTTTTCTTTAACACATTTTTGGGTCTTTCAGAAGAATGCAATGGAATTCAGAGTTGACACATTAACTGTAACCACTACAAATTCATTAATTATATCCAGGTATATTTATGATTGTTTGGGAATGCTACCAATCAAATAAAAAAGTTCAGTAAGTTTCTTTATAGGTTTCTGGAAAATGAAAGCTTCTGATCAAGAAAAGATCAGTTTCTTTGGAAAAAGCATTTCCTACAAGATGTATAATTCTTTAAAGTAACAAAACATTTTTTGACTTTAGCTATCAAGTTCTAAAGCTTGTTACAGGAGCATAATTATTAACTCTGTAAGACTGAGTGTACATATGTATTTGACAAAACTTGTATAGTTTGTTTTATTGCATTGCAAAAAACTGCAGGATGAAATAGTTTGAAACTTAACTTTATACGGATTATATAGCTTCTGGAACTAAAATAATTTATTTTTTTATATGTGATATATTTTTTTTAAACAAGTACATTGTGGTGGCTCACAACTGACTTTTAGTTATGGACTGCATAACACACTGGTGGGTCACATATTACAAGTGGCTTCAATGAGCTAATTAAACAGTCAAATATGAGACACCTGGGTTAAGTAAAAAAAAAAGTGTGGTTGGCACTAGGGTATGAATTACTAATACTACTGGTAGCAGCGAACATATTAAAAAACTAAAATGCTTACTTTTGTTGTAAATTTTAATCACTGATTTTTATGTCTTCCTACAGATTATATTTGTTTTGATTTAAAAAGAATTGCACGCAGTTTCACTGTTTATGACCATTGGCATACAATAATAATGTTTTTACTCTACCAAGATTATAAGCAAGCTGCCTTTTTTTATAAATAGTTAATCAATTAATATATGTAACTTTAAAGCCTGTTTTATATTCATTTTATTTTCGTCACCAATTCAAGCAGTTACTTACAGTTCAAAATTATTCAGAGGGGCTATCAGAAATTCACAAATACTAATGACTTCATTCAGACTGCACTGAAATCAATCAAAATATGAGATTATAAAAAATATGTATAAAATCAACTAAATAAAATTTCATCCAACAAACTTAAACTGAAGTTTTTTTAATGTGCAAAAGAACAACTACAATTTTTTTTCATATGTTTATCCTTTTATTCTTTTAACATTAACATTTTCCTTACCTGAAAATTTATTTCCAATAGGTACCTCTACAAACAGATTAACTATCTCAGCACATCTGCATGCCATTAGCCTTGAGGCAACTCCCACCTAATTTGATGTGATTTTACATGAATTGCACCAATGCATGATGATGTCATCATGCAACAAAAACCTTTCACCAACAGGAGGCTAACACACATCTCCACGAGTAATAATTCCCACTATGTATTTGCACTTGTGAACCTTCATTTTTTGAGGAAGCAAGAAAATATGCACTGGAAGTGGGAAGAATGGGTGGGAATGTTTGAGGAGGTGAGTATCTGTTGGAAATATACTTTCAGGTAAGGAAAATGTTAACTTCCAAGATCATAATCTCACCTCTTCACACAGATTAGTTAGAGGAAGGAGGGACTGTTGAATATTTATCTAGATGATCATCCTTCAGAATACATCCAAAGGATGCCCAAGGGGTGTAACACCCCATAGCAGGGCTTAATAGGGGCACACCCATGGGAAATTACATCTTGTTTTATCCAGGGTTTAATCTTTGCCTGTATGGCAAAAGAGAAGAGGCATAAAAGCTAAATTTGTGTTACAGGATAAGCAGAATTACAACATGACTGTCCGAATAATTGCACACAAGTTGTTGGACAGCCAATGTATTTAGTGTGGTAGGGGCACATTCAGACTGTAACTTGTGTGCTTACTTCAACTCTATCACCAGACTCTACAAGACTTACACAAACTGTAGGAGGAGATGTGCTACAGATCAGGCAATTTCCATTTGTGAAGGGGGGAGATATCCCTCTAGAGGAGGTTAATAGAGGGTAGGTATCAAGAAAGAGGTAAGATCAGGCCTGGCTGAGAAATCATTAGGCAGAACCTAAGGATAAGTAACAGAGGACCATAAGATAGGAAGCCTGGAGTTGAGAAGGGTGGCAAAATCATCCAAGATGAACTAGTCCAACCAAGGATTAAACCTACAGAGGTTCTGGGGGTGTAGAGGCTATTCTGTTGACAGATTATATGGACTGGCCAAGAAAGACAGTCAACCACCAAGATTCAAGCTCCTGGCAAAGGATGTAAACTGGCTCAGTAGCATATGGTTAATGTCCAAAACAAAAACATAAAAAGCCTTAGAGTAGAAACTATAAGGACAGTTGGAGCAGGAAAAGACTGTGGAATAGGCTGAGTGGAACATGATCAAGTGAACCATCAGCAGAGGCATGAATTACAGGGTTCATACACCTTCAGTGATTCAGATTTCTAAAACTTTCCATAGTGCTTAAAACTGATTTTTCAGACCAAATATAACATGAAGAAATTCATATAATCCACAGTCACAATTTATTCTGTATATATTATACGAAATAATATCTATATATGTTTGACTATATGTGAAACACAATGACTTTTCCACCATATTTGCAATATTATTCACTTACTTGCTAGACTACAGCATCATGTTGATTTGTCACAACAGTAGGCCTAACTTTTTGTCTGGCATCAGCCTAGTTTCAGACAATATTAGACGTGTGCAATTTATGCACATTTGCCTCGTGCTTTTTCCCCTTCATATGGCTTATCACCACAGACTCCCTCATACTGCTAACACTGAATGTTTTATGGCACACAATGAAACAAGCTTCTTGGCAATGTGCACCCGTAACGAGCCATTCCTTGTACTCATCCCTTCATAAGCCATGCATTGCTAAATATACATTTGCCTGGCATGTTATATGCAAGTACATAATCAAGTCAATACCACAGAACATAAAAATAATGACAGAAAAGTGGATGAATCATGATTACATAATTGCTTGAAAGGTGAGTCTCAGACATCGACTTCCTCGTTCAACCTAGTATCACTGAATTAATTCAAGTTGCTATTCATGCATGCTTTTCACAAAGGAAAAAACTAAGGGCTCACTTGGAAAATTGTTGCCCTTGAATATTATAAGATGTAATCATCAAATAAACAAATTATGGAGAAACTTGGTTTATAATACAGAAAGAAGAAAATTTAATTTTCCTTGACTTTTCCAAAACCCTAGAGTAAATTCTCATATTTCCAAAACTTTCTTAAATTCATATGAACCCTGAAATGGGTACATGCTTAACAATTAGCAAGAAGGTTGAGCACGTTGATGTGGAGTGAGTTCTTGTTCAGTGTCCTAATGTCAGAAGACCTGTCCTCATCAAAAAAATGAACCTCAATCAGGCAGATAAGCATCTAAGAATGAAGAGATCTGGTTTTAGAGGTGGTAAGTGAATGCAGGAAGTATTAAAAGCAAGACCCAATCACTGTAACAAATCCTTGAGGAGAGGCTTACAAAATATATGCCAGATATGCCATGGCTCATAGGCAAATATAGGCTGAAGTTGGTAGATATGAGAGAAGAAAATGCTCAAAGTACCCAACAATAAGTGTCAAAAAGGACTTAGATCCCAAGATTAATCCTCCACCCCATCCACCCGTAAGAGAAGGGAATTGGAGAAGAGGAAACATCTGAGAATGGGCTAAAAGATATAAATAAAGAAAATGTATGCTAGCCAAAGGTCATGAATATAATAACAAAATCTCTCATGATACCAGTTAATAAAAGAAAGGCCAATGCTGAGTTGAAAGAAAGAGTAAGGAAAAGGAAGAGATAAAAAAAAGACAGGACAGAGAAAACAAAAGGATGGGCCAATAGAGACACATATGAAAGTTTCCAACACATTGGTCATGGTTAACCATAGACAGGGTGAAAAAGATGATAAATTGGTTTGGAAAGAGAATAATAAGAAACAGGAAGAAGAGCAAGAAAAGAGACTATGGTGGAGAAATGAAAAATGACTGTCAGAAGAAAATGAGACCAACAGCAGGAGTACAGAAAGGTACCAATAGTAACATACATATGTGACAGTCACTGGCAAGAAGATGAACTAAGCTTCTGGTAGACGAATTATGAGAAAAAAAAGGCCTGGAATCCAGAATGGAAAAGTGGAAAGGAGACTGATCTAGACAAGGAATAGAAGTAAAGGGCAAGGTCAAAACAGAGGAAAAAAAATGATGAGGAAGAAGTCATATAACATCTGACCAACACCAAGGGAAAAGGAACATCACTGAAGATATCTGGGTAATAATAGGGAGCCAGATGAATGAGTACACAAGAAGAAAGATGGGGTACAGTAAATAGAAATGTAATTCAACCAAATGAGTCCTGCCAGCAGGAGAACAAAGTATGGAAGGATAGAACAGAAGTGAAACACGCCAAACAGTGAAGGGAACAAATGTTTACACAGAAGCCATCAGAAGCAATAAGGAGTGCCTCACATAAAGGTTGGAATTAGGAGAGAGAATACAAAAGGTTAGAGAAAAAAAACACGAAAAAAAGGAGAACCAACAAGAAGGTGAAATAGAAGGTAAAGGGCTTGATCCCCTAGTTGGCCAGATAGATACCAATGACAGTGAATTGGGAAAATGAAGGGAAGAAAGTCTACAAATCACAACAAAAGGACCCACAAACATCAGGGGGAAGAGGAATTTGGGCATGAGAAAGGAGCTATTAGTGAAAGGAAAGGAAAAGAACATAACTAAAAATGAAATCCAGAAAGAGATTAAAAGGTTAAGGTTGTTTTTTGAAAGGTAAAGTACTACCCAAAGCAAATTAGGAAACAGAAATTCAACCAACAAGACAGGAGTATGTGGTAATCCACAACACATTGAACAATGGCTGTAGTGACCCAGACAATCAACAAGCCTCCAGAACTCACATCAAAAATAGGGTATAAGTGTGAACAACAATAAACAAAGAATTTGTAACAAGAACCAAGAAAATCAAAGTTTCGTTAATGATGCAAATCTCAATAACTTGAACACAGATGAAAAATTTTAACATATCTGTACAATAAAATGCCGAGGAGAAAAATGAAGATTCACGAGTGCAAATGCATCAGAGGAAGTTGGTGCACATGGAGGTGTGACAGACACCCTGCTACTGGTGGAGGGCTTTTGCCACACGATGATACCATCATGCAGTGGTGTTATTAACATAAAATCACAAGAAATTAGGTGATATTTACCTAAAGGCTAATGGCATGTAGTTTCTTTGGCAAACATGCTGAGGAAGACAGCTAATCTGTGTGTAAGGATGAATTATCGTCCTGGAAATAATTGTTTTAAAAATACCCTATCCCTAATCTACTATCATTATATTTATTAGTTTCAACTAGATAAACAACAGCTGAATCATTTTAATGATTATCCTTACTGTTTTTTGGTCCAGGAGAAAATCCAGCATTGTTAGGAATTGGTGTATTGTTTCCTGATAATTCTTTGGCTTTTAACTTAGATTCTTGTTGGGCTTTTTTAAGTTCCTCAATTGTCTTGTCCAAATGATGTGGATCAGACTGTATGAAAAGTAAACAGTATATAGCATTAAATTCATTTAAAAGATTATATATATATCATCATAGGTAACAACTTTTACTTTTCCCGAGGTGACCAAGATTAGGGTTATACTTGGCTTTGTATTTTTGAAACACTTCGAGACAAGACAGGTTTTTAAATTTGCTCCAATTAAAATTAATTAATGCATAACCATAGTAATAGATGAGGCAGCATTTCTAAGTATGCACCATTGACCTGGAGCATTCTTTCAGCTCTAGAGTACTGAATACATCTCACAACAAAACATTATAGGTATTGCACTTTTCCCTAAATGCTGGGCCCCATAATCCCCCTCTTTTTTTTTTAGAGGGGGGCAGAGTTTTAGGACCCACTTTATTCGGCACCTATGCATCTCATTATTTCCATTCAAAAACTTTATCAAATATAAAACCTAAATAAATGTTTGGGAGTTTCACATCAAAATTACTTAAGAGTGACTTCGTTAAAAACAGAAGCAATATATTTCTAAAGTTCAGTACCAACCAACCCCCATCTCCTATTGTGCTGACACAATTGTACACAGATGATTATACCAACCTTTCTTCTAGTATATAAAGCTAAAACTGTATGACAAATATCTTCAATAACCTCTTCAGTCACACCAAACATTAAGTACCATGCTGGTTTACTTGGTAGAGGGATCTAAAAGGAAAATCAATCTATCAAAAAAACAATTTCTATTAAAAAAAATTATTTCAAGTAAAATTTTTTGAACTTTACCAATTAGTGGAATTTCTTTTATTCAGTTACCTTACTTAATGGACTATAATCCTCTTTTAATCTTCTATTATTGCTAGTTATAATTTCCTTTAAAAAACATGTACTAAATAATAATAATAAAATCAATATTTCCACAAACCTTTAAAAGTTGAAAAAGCAAGACAGAATAATCTTGGGTTGAAACACACACACACATAAAGTAAAAATGTTACTTTATATTTTGAAAGATTTTCTTTAGCATTAAGTGTATCACTAAATTTCAATCCCAAATTTTTAGAATAATATTTTCATTCCAAATATAAAAGTGTTACTTTTATAACTCACAAGGCCAAATTTTTATAGCTCCAGCTAATTTTTCATTCTGTAACTAGCTTTTAAGTGGGGCTTTGAGGCAGCCTATGAATTAAAGCAAACCCAAACAACCTAGTTAAAACTAAAGTACATAACAAAATGTCAAAATATAAGCAAATAAGGTTTTTTTAAATGTTGACAAAAAATTATCTTTGGTTTTTATAAATTAAAAAAAAAGTTAATGTTAAGACATTATATTGGAAAATTTTAAGAGGTCAGAAAGATGGGAAAACATGTAATTTATGATTAAGAAAACAGTTTCAAAAAATATAGCTTTACACTTTCCACAAAATATACTGCAATCATAATTCTTAAACATGTACCACAGATTAAAAAATATTTACTTGTAAGAGCCGGGCACTGAGATAAATACAGGCACAAGCGATACTTTCAGGATGATATTGAACAAAAACTTCAGATCTCAGACTGTCATTCATATAGTTCCTAAAATATACAAAGATTTTCAAAACCTGTAAATTTTAAACATAAAACCATAAAATTAGTTTCCATTTTCCTTCTTTCTTTTGATCAAGTTGCACATACACTGATGTGCAAAATATAATGTTAATTTACCCAAAATAAATATTTGGAGTATTTAAAACTTTTAACTAAATATACGTCCACCTACAGGACACTGGCCTTCTATCCAACCCACATAGGCTATAAGGGGCAAACCAAGAGCAGAACAAAACACTAAACATACAACACATGGCTTAATTAAGCCAATTTTCTCCGCTTGCCTTTGTGTTTCAAGCAGATATTCCTGTACAAGTTTCCTTTAGTCACTTGGCCACTGTCTTATTCACAACTATTCTACATTTAAAATAGCAAAATTCTTCTCTAGTTTTTGGTTCCAACAAAAATTTCAAGATGTCATGCAGCCACTTTCAAGGAAATATAAATAACTAACGCATGTAGATTAGATACTTTGTTCAATGGGCAATAAAACAATAAAATTAATTATAAATAGATGTATACTGTTACAAGTTTAAAGTTACTTAAGATAAACAAATGTAGTTTCATGCTACATTTGAAGTCATTCTAAAAAGATGGTAATTTAAT
>NW_013667766.1:75863-102860 GCF_000517525.1 Limulus polyphemus
TTTTTTTTTTTTTTTTTGTTGGGGGGGGGGGGGGTTACATGGTCAGTCAAATTGACCAACCTTGTATATAGTTTGGGTAGAGAAAATTTACAGATAAAGTATACAGTTTTGCTTTAAACAAACATTTGAAATGTAGTTATGAGATTTTAGTGATTACACATGAAATTTTTAGATATTTTTGATATGAAGAAAAGTATTTAAATCTTAACATGAAAATCACTTTCCACACAGCCTATTCAAAACAGATACTCGATATATTCAAGGACAAATCTATTTTTACCTTATTAAAAATACTTCACTAAAAATATGATTTTTTTTGTATGTGAAGGACTTATAATATGAACTGAAAGACTGCCAAATTTTGTGAATATATACATACTATATTGACAGTTAGAAGTATTAAATCTATAAAGACTAATTGAGTACAAAGAGGTCACGTGTTGAGGAGTTAAACAGTTCAAGCCTGCAACACAGCTTTAGTGTTTAAGGTATATAACACACTCTCTTCTCCACTGATAAATTATTTTGACCTACAGATCAGTTTAATGCAAGCTAAGCAAGCATTTGAAAATTCTCTTGACTGACTAGAATCAAGAGAGTCTTAGCTAAAACCTGTTCATATAATCAAAGAAGCTCAACATCTCAGACATAACCAATTCACTTTCTCTAGTTTCATTACATTATAGTTACTATGTAATGCACATTTTCAGCACATGTTCATATGATTAAGAAAATATGAATTTGAATATAAAACATGACAAGAGAGACTTGAAAATTTTTTTGAGCTTTGATGCTAGTAATATTTTTTCATTACAACTTAACAAGGATTGTAAACATTAAACACAATAAAATTTCATGATTTAAAACTGCTTTTTATACATATTTCAACACATAATTTACATTGAACAGACTTGTATTCATAAATAAATGTACAGTGATATACTTTCAGAAACAACCTTTTTTCTTGTGTATTGCAATAATAAATTACATTAATTCAATACATCCTCTAGCATCAACTTATAGTACACAAGTTACAAACCACAGTATACATCAAGACACTTGGCAAAAACCCGATTCACAATATTATATTATGTACTTTATGTGCATGATCTTTCTTAATGATACGAGTGGCTAGCAGAAAGTTTCATTTACATATTTTGTTTGAAATAATTTAATTTGAATTTCATACACTAATAACAAACTTTCAGTAAAAACAGTATTTACTCATTGCATTTATGAGCTTTAAGAAGCAAAATCAAACTAAAATAAAACTGTCATAATTTCTTATTTTAATTTTTCCACAATTAATGTCCACTGCATTTACTTAATTCCTGTAAACTAGTAAATTACTAATAAGTAAAATTATGGACTCGAGTATGGACTAAGGTGATAAAAATAGTGATCTTGAGTTTTGAAAAAGGAATTCAACCTCTGTATTATTTTCTGTTATAATCTAATAAAAATATCATTTATTTCTAGTATAATGGGCATTCTTTTAAGCTGTAATAATGTTTAAAGAAACATTTAGAATATTTTAATCTATTCTTTGCCAACTATGATGCAACTTTGTAAGAGACTTAGCAAAATTTCAAACTAATATTGAGTTTCTTTATTTGATAAGTTTATCGTATTGAAGTGCATTAGTGACATACTATATTCTCACACTATTTGCACAACAGTTTACGCCATGCCTATTAGGTTGTGTACAGTGCCTTGCAAAAGTATTCACCCCTACCAATAACGTCACATTTTGATGAAATACAAATAATATAGATAATCTTTTTAATGAACTTGTTTTTATCAAAAATTCTAATAATCATACTTAATGCTGTTATGTGTGAAGGAGGTTGAATGTCAGCAAAACAAGCAAATAAAATATATAAATTGAACTTTGCTGATTGCATAAGTATTCAGCCCCCTAAGTCAGTACATGTTGGAAGCAATTACTGCTGTGAATCATTTAGATAGATCTGTACCAGCTTTCACAATGGGATGGTGTAATTTTTGCCCATTCTCCCTGGCAAAATTGCTCCAATTCTGACAAATTGGTTGGGGATTGTTGAAGGAGTGTAATTTCAAGACTCACCATTAATTTTTTATTGAATTCAAGTCAGGACTTTGACTGGACCACTCCAGGACATTCTTCTGAAACCACTCAAGTGTGGCTTTGGCCTTGTGCTTCTGGTCATTGTCCTGCTGAAATGTGAATTTTCAACCCAGTTTTAGATTCTTGGCTGACTGAAGCAGGTTTTTCTATAAGATTCACCTATACTTTGCACCATCCATCTTCCCCTCAAACCTGACAAGCTTTCCAGTCCCCACTGATGAGAAACATCCCCGTAACATGATGTTGCCACTACCAAGCTTGACAGTTGGGATGGTGTTGACTGGGTTATGTGCTGTGTTGGGCTTGCACCAGAAATAACGCTTTGAATTAAGACCAAAAAGCCTAATTTTTGTCTTGTCTGACCACAAAACATTCTGCTGCACGTCTGCATTATCACTTGTATGCTCTGTCGCAAACTCTATATGAGATTTAAGATTACTATTTTTTCAGTAATGGCTTGTTTCTTTCCACTAGCCCATACAGGCCAGCTTTGTGTAGGGATCAGGATATTGTCGATGTATGAACACTGACTCCCATCTCAGACATGGAACTTTGCAAATCTTTCAAAGTCATTGTTGGCTTCAAAGTGGCATCCTTAACCAGTTTCCTATTTGCCCGGATGTTTACTTTGGAAGGACGGTCTGATCTGGGCAGTGATTTGCTGGTATGAAGCACATTTCACTTCTTAATGATGAAATTCACCATACTCAAAGGGATAATCAACAAATTTGAAATTTTCTTGTAACCTTCTCCCATCTATGCTTCTACCACTTTATCCCTGACTTGTTTGGAAAACTCCTTGGTCTTCATGATTGGTTTGTTGTATCACTATGTTGGTTGTGGCTTGAAAATATGTATTTACTTTGAAGTCAAGTTAAACACTGATTACACACAGACAGAAACCATTACACTAATTTTTGACTGTTCAAACTAATCTTTTGCTCCTAAACTGCATTGAGGGTTGCCATAGCAAAGGGACTGAATATTTATGTAATTAAGAATATTCTTATTTTCTTTGAAAATCTAACTTACATATTATATCCATGTTTTTTTGGCTTTCTCAGTTTGGAGAAGATTGTGAAGATTCTAATATAAAGTCCCATTTGAAAATTTCATGACTGCAAGCTCAGACAGCAACAAAATATGGAACTTTGCAGGGGGAGAGTGAATACTTTTGCAAGGCATTGTACGTGAATAAGAATTCACATCATGTTCTATTGAAATATTATTTATTTAAAAACTTTCTACTCTACCAAATATGAAATTATGTAAATAAACAAATATTTTTCATCTTATACTTTTTACTTTATGTTACTGCAATGTATATGTACTTATCTTTTATGGTATGCAACTTAACCGAAACTTATATTTTCAAATATGTTTCACTGAATGACAATTTTAGTTAAACATTTTGTAAGCTTTTAAATTTACATACTTCCTATTTTGTGCAAGTTGACTGTAAAACTCTGAATGACTTAATTATTACATGTAAATTTACTTTGATTTTATGACATCCTGTTATATTTTACAGATTTTTCAGTTGGTTTCCACTTTGTCAGATTGTATATAATTTAGGTTCAATACTATAAGAAAAAATACTTAACACCAGTAAAATTTTGTTTCACCTTATCTTGGTTTACGATGTTCCATTGTTTCCATGGCCAGCAAGAAGTGTTACTGAAATTATTATTTAACTTCTTATGCTATATATTATATGCTTGAGAACATAATTAAATAACAAACATTGAAACATGAATCATTTCAATTTAAGTGAATTGCTCTCTAAATTAATTCATTCTGAAGACTAGTAAAACAATTTGATGAAAATTAAAAACAATATTATGTTTTCAAATATCAGTAGTCAGGCCACTTAACACACTGAAGTCTTAAATGCCACATTTTTTTTTACTAAGTGTAAGTGTATACATTACATTACTTGGGTTTGAGTTTGTTTTGAATTTCACGCAAAACTACACAAGCGTTATCTGCACTAAGCGTCCCTAATTTAGCAGTGAAAGACTACAGGGGAGGCAGCTAGTTATCATCACCTACTGCCAACCCTTGGGCTACTCTTTTACCAACGAATAGTGGGAATGACCATCACATTATAATGCCCCTATGGCTAAAAGGGCAAGCATGTTTGGTGGGACGGGTATTTGAATCCGTAGATTTTGAGTTGAGTTTCATAACCACTTGGCCATGCCAGGTCCAATACATTACTAGCAGCTAATTAAGGCCAGTACTATTTATGCAGTATACCAAACAATAATAATACAACTCATGTACTTATGCTTTAATTTCAATTTAAAAGAAAAGCTACATTCACAAATTAGTCAATATGTAATTATATCTTAAAAAATCTTATTTCCATTACTCCCCAAAAACTTTAATGAAAGTTGCCCTTTACTTTTCTGTGACTTTCAGTGGCCATATGAACCCAATTTTAATATTAAAAAACAACAAAAACTTACACAAGTATATATGTATAAATTTCTCAACTTGCCATTAAGAAGACTGACTCAGCATTTATGAAATAAGTATATAAACACATCATTATCATAGCTACATTTATTCAAACACAACTTTTGTACTAAATTCAGAGTCCATCAAATCCAGTTCTTTACTTAAGATGAATTAAAAATATCTGCAACTATTTTACACGCATTTCATGTAAATGTTTGACTTTGCATTATTGTTCATTATCTTACTTTACATACTTCATAAGTAATCTTGCATTACACAGCAATATCTACAAATCTGGCAAGATATGTAATGAAACATCATGTAAATTGAAGTTACTAATTAGTAGCAATTCTGCTCAAACTAGCTCTGCGATTTATAACCAAGAATAAGTACCATCATGGTATTTTCAATTACACTTGAGGCATTACAAAGTTTTACAAACAAGGTCTTTCTCTCAATATCAAATTTCATCAGGCTGACTAGGTTGTGAAACTCAAAGATTCTAATTTTAATGAATCAGTCAAGTTACAGATTTTATGTAAAATAAAGGCACTCTAGAAATCTGCACTGAGTTAGTTAAAACAAATCAGATATTAAAAATTATCACTGAACTGGGAACTTTACTATACTTTGCAACAATTACATCATTTTTGATGATTTTTAAATGATTTAATACAAATGCTATACTGCTGATTTTAACATGTTATATTGAACAATGAAACAACATATTTCTCAGTTTGAGAATCCTAAGGACAGTTTCCAATGAATAACACTTTTATTATTCTTGCAACACTATAGTACCATCACTGGTTTGATTCCTGACTAACTCTATAACCAAAAACCATTGGTCTGTTTAGAGCAGGTATGGTACCCAGTGGTGATGGCCCTCTTGGTTGCTGCCCCACAGGATTGCCCTAGGTAGGATGGATAATCAGCTGAGTATGGTCCTGGTGGTAGGTCCAAGTTGACAATGGGACTTAGATACCACCTAAGCTCTATCAGATGAAGATTAATAATGCAGTGTTTTAATAAATGTTTCAAAACACATATAAAAGTTATGCAAAAAATGATCATTTCAAAACTTAAAAAGAAACCTATACAAAACACATTGTTTTCACATTCAACCAAAATACACAGAAAAGTCAGTTTTACTGGATGTTTACAATATGTTTATATATATATATATATATATATATGTATGTATGTGTGTATTCTAATATACAAGAAGAAGCCAATATAACTGCTGATGATCTATTTATGATTAACGTACATTAACAAAGCAAACAAACACATCAGTACAACAGTCAAAAGAAACACATTTTTATATCCATATATGCAATACAACAACACATATTAATTATGGTACAAGAAAACAAAAACAAAACTTACCAAGCAGTCTGCATCAGCTTGTGATTCTTCTCACATTCCAAAACTTGAAGGAAAGTCACAATAATCTATAAAATTTCAGTGTTTATTAAAAACATAAACTAACAATACAATTTTTATTCCTAAACTCAACAACCTGTAAAAAAACATTCTTATTAAATATCAGGTATTTATAGCTGCAAAACCTTCCCAGAAGAATGTTCTTATAATGGTGTTATTATTTTTCAAAATGTTTATTTCTTTTAGAAACAATTCCTCTTTATCTTGCTTTAGTTGCATGTAAACACTACTATATAATAACTTTAACAAAACACAAAACATTTGCTTAAAAAAAATAAACAAACAATACTTTAGACAACTTCCTTGTACATCCAACAATTCTTTGGCTAGTTAATTGAATTTCACTGATAAATCAGTAAAGTATTGTTTGGAATTGAGTAAGTGTAACTATAAGGACTCTCTACGTGTCCATACCTTATGAGGATGCTTTACATGAACACAGAAGCCCAGCTCCTTCAGAACTCTTCTCTCTGCCTTGATGACTTGGTTCTTGAGGTTAATATAATTCTGATCCAAGATCAATGGCTGAATGGTCCTAAACAAGTGAGAGAAGATTCTCTACTGTCAGCTACCTAGCGTAGGTCTTGATTGGTCAAATCTAGAGAGCAGTGATCACTAGCTAGTTTCTCTTCATGTAGGTGTCTTCTCTACCAACCTACCTTACAGGTTCACAGCTAAAATAATACTATCAACACTACTCTTATTGTTCATAATGGTTCCACACAGCTTTTATCAACCTATCATCAACACCCTTTAATTATCATGCAGCAGTACCATGAATGCTAAGTGAATTTTTTTTCGCTATTATCTACAACATTATCTAGCAATGTTTTTCTTTTTATCCTGTTGAATTAATATATATATATATAGCTAATCTATGCTGCAAAATTAATAAGTTTTGGAAGAATAAAATTATAAGACTTACACTACCAGGTATTGCAAGATATTAATGGAGCAAATAATAGATAATTTACCATAAAATTATACATATTACTGTTTTACATTTTCAAAACCTCAAATTAAATTAACATTATAACAGCATCTTACAGGGGAAAGCTAAAAAACTCTTGAAATGACACAAAAATTAAGCATGAATTGTCTGAAACTGCCTTAAGTTTGCCAACTTGTTTTAGTACTAGTCCTGATGGCATACTTACTTGCTCATTTGGATCAGACACTGCCAACACTTGCAGCATGTGTTTTTACTCTGCAAGTGCTTTTTAAACATTTTGAAGACTGTGGGAAATCCTGGACTAAAGATCTGAGAAACAAAAAAGTAATGCCTCTATTCAGTCAAACTCAGTTTCCCACTGATTTTTATCAACAAAATGGTTTGATGTTTGGTAAACATTGTCAACACTCTGAAACCATATAGATGCTGTAGTTACAATGATCATTTAACATTAAATTTCCACCTAACAGATTGTAGCAATTCAGAGATAATTACTTGGTATATTAGTCTCAGTTTTATCCAGAAATCTCCATTTTTCAGGTGCTATGATAACAATGTTAAAAAATGAAAATTTAATATTTAAGACACTGTAGCAATAATTCATTATTTCTTGCACTATGCAAGTACTAAACAATGTTTTGCTAAACTATCTTGCTAATTGTGTATTCTTGTTATGCATTACAACACAAATTCAACATAATTGTTTAACACTTATTTTATCAAAGGTCTACCAATCACCATATCTCATAAGCTAAACTTTCTTTTGTTAGTAATAATAATAGCAGTGGAAATATTGCCACTTAATATCATATGAAGCATCTTTTTTATGATTCTCTGGGACAAAGCAACTAGATATAATAATGAAATAAACATATTTTACAACATACAGTCATCAGAGAAAATAAATCTGAAAATCAAGAAGAGGAGAGAAAAAAAAACACTCATAGGTCTCAATATGTGACATCTTGTGCTCTACATTAAAATAATAATAAAAAAGAGGATAGGAAGTCCAGCTTGATTTCAAGCCTTGTTAAACAAACTGAAAACAGTATGTTTAAAATATAAATTAAGGATTCAAAGATAACAGGTTCATAAAACAAGACAATATTACACCATACATGAGTTATTTATTCTAAAAAATCTGAAAACTATATTAGTTGCATTGAAGTGTGAATATGGCAGAAATGA
Organism: Limulus polyphemus; assembly: GCF_000517525.1. Classification (NCBI taxonomy): domain Eukaryota; kingdom Metazoa; phylum Arthropoda; class Merostomata; order Xiphosura; family Limulidae; genus Limulus; species Limulus polyphemus. Next base: position 84,020 of record NW_013667766.1, read on the forward strand.
CAACCCCATATGTTATTCATCGTCCATTCTATCATTGTAGAATTAACCCCAATTTTAGAACAATAAAATTTTGGAGTATTCTCATATTACTAGATAATAACTGCCAGTTTTTACAAAACTGGATATTAGCTTATATCGTTCTTTTTTTGTTACTGTATTTATGTAAAAGTTATTGCTGCCAAAACCATCTATTTAGTGTATTTGATGCTTAAGTATAAAAATAGCTATGAAATAACTGTATTTGTAAAACACATATTTGTTTAAAATGCTTAGAAAGTATTTCCAATTCAATTTTACAGAACTAGAACTCAAATTAGAATCAAAACTTAAAACATTCAAACACAATAGGTTTGTTGTTTGTTAAATTTCAGACTAAGCTACTCAAGGGCTATCTGCTCTAGCAGACTCTAAGTTTGAAGTAACAGACTAGAGGGAAAATAACAAGTCAATACCAATCACCACCAACTCTCTATCAACAAATAGTGAGATTGTGTATCATATTATAATGCCCACATCTGAAAGGGGAAGCATTTTTGGCAATGGGTTTTGATCCTGTAATCCTTGACTGCGAGTCAAACATCTTAACCACTAAGTTATGTCATACCCTAACACATTAGGGTCACATGTTAAAGTTGGTGTGTACAGAGTTACTAGATATTAGGTCTATGATTCTATGTAAAGTTTAATTTACCCAATACATATTCCAGTACTGTGACTACACAGATTGTTTGTTTCAGTATGATTACATTAGTTTTTCCTGTTAAAACCCCACCTAAAGAACTATAGTAATATGGAGATATTTAGTAGGTATAAATACTATGTTCAACAGCTTCCAAGTAAAATAATGTTGTACTTAAACTAATGATTACAGTTGTGTTGACATAACAAGGACAGCATAGTTTCCAAAATAGGAAAAGTTAGTTATCCTCATATAATTCCCCCCTCTACCTTTAGAACTTTGAAAGATCATATACTGAAACTGGAAACATGATAGGTGGATAAAAAATATCAGTATATTAAATATCCCTTATCATGAAGAGAACTATCATCAACAGATAACAACAGCTGAAGTTAAACAAATACAATTATTGTATATTTATTTTAAATATTTTTTTTTCATCAGAAGTGAAATTGAAAAGAATCTGTGATGTAGAGGCCTAATGCATTCTTTGATTGGCCATACCTACTGCTGTGGACTGCAGTTTCACTAATTCATGCCTCATCAACACAGCTTGGGTCAGCAAACCAAAGAAATATCATCAGGTCTCTTATAATGGGGAAATGTATATAATATATAGTTACTATATGGTGAAGTAAAATGGACTCAAAACCCCAAAGAGATTTATATGCAATACTAGCATTATTAACATTACAGATGAAATCAGTTCTTCACACATGTTGTATTACTGGTTTTATCATGAATAATACCGATTTTAGCCAGATTTATAACTTAATTTCAATTAAATGCTCTAAAAAATTTAGATTTGCCTTTGTAAAAGATATACAAGTGATAATTTTTTATTAATCCATGTATAAATAATTGTAAGTTTTATAATAGTCTGAATGCTAATTCAGTGGTTAAACATTCTAACAAAACTGTTAACTAATTTTACTAGGTGAGCATCTAGAAACAGCTCAACAATGGAGTATGATGCCAGAAAATAACAATGTTTCTTCTTTTAGCTACTCAAAATAATACAAGGACTTATAATGAAAATACTTTCTTTGTTCCAAGTAATGCAATTAATTTGCCCATAGATAACTTTAAATTTTAATGATATTCAAAAATGTCTTTTCAAATACAGCCTAAGCATCTGAGTAGATAGGTTGAAGGAAAAACAATGAAAGAAAGGTAGCTATAGAAAGTTCCTTAGTTTTTCTTCTTTAAGTGCAAAGCTGCACAACAAGCTATCGGTACTGTGCCCATCTCCAGAGCTGGGCAACCTAATTGAGTAATCTCTCACCTATGAGCAATGATTAGATCAATTGTTGTCATATAAACTAATCTACTAATCAAAATTATGATTAAATTGATTGTCATAAAAATAATCAACTAATTGAAAGAATAGTATTATGTTTATTTATTAAGTAAAAAGCAATCTGTGCTTTGCCCAATTTAGGGTTGTAGCTATGGTGGATGGGGCCACCCAAGACTCGTTCTGCCCATCCATAACGCCCATGCAATGTGACTACTGCCACCCAGCACTAAATATCACTGAGAAAATATTCACCATAAGCATGAACAATTTCTTTGTCAATGTCACAGTACAATTTACTTCACAATTAGCTTGTTAGAAACAAACACTTTTCCTGAAAAGTCACGAAGCAAATAACCTGCATGCGAAACTAAATGAACGGCTCACGCCATGCTAATTCACTTGTACTTATTGTGGCTCATCAGACAATATCATTCACAGTGGATACCATACAAAGCCTATTTTCTTTCCAGTAAAAGTTTATGTGGTGTGTAAAAATATTTTCAAAATTTTATAGATATTTAAAATATAAAAGTATATCAATGTGTTTTTGCATAAAAACTTAGTGATCTCATTGTGACTAATTTGTATCAATTACCTACTGCTAAAGATAGATCAATCAGAAAAATAAAACTCAGCCTAGAGTAACATTTGTCTCCACTTTTATTTTATTTTTTATATTTGTGTTTCAGGTTATAACGTGTTTGCCTAGTGACTACTCCTGTGGAGTGTTTTATCTGACTTTCTAAAGGAATTTACAAATTTTCAAAGTCATTAAAGTTATAACACATTAAAATTATAAACATGAAAATAATAACCTTTTTTTTTTGCCTGGTCAAGGGGGTGGTGGTGGTATGATGGTGGCAGCCACAGGCATGTGCATCTATGAGTTAAACTGGTTTTTACCACCCACCACTCAAAATCTGGTTCAGCTCCCAATGCCACTTTTTTCCCTTTTGGACTGCTGACAAAATAAGGTAGACAACCAGCTGAAAGTCCCCACCACAAACTTTTTTTTGTCTGTACACATCATGGTTTGAGGAACACTGTACTAGTCAATTAATCAAATGCATTTGATTAATGGGATAATCTACTGATAGCATTAATACCCAGCTCTAGAAATAAAGCCTTGAATTTTAAATGTTATAAGCTTAAGGGCTTATGATTGAAGAAAAATTATCACTACATTCTCTCTATTAGGAAAAGATCCTTCTGACTAACTGCACTCTGGGAAGTGACAAACAAAGTAGTATAAGTAATTTAACCATTTTGCTTAATTTATACATTTAACATCTAAACTATTTCATGAATGATGATCTGACCACCCTTAGAACCAATCTAGTCACATCACCCATTAGAAAGAACAAATTTCTCATCCTTGTAGCAACCACCTTCAGAAGTCATCTAACAAAACATTTAACAGCTTAAATAGGAACTTGAAATGTTTCAAACTTTTTGCAATCTATTACACCAGCCATACTGTACTTAAGCCACATACACTAAATTAAAGCCTTAATTTTATCTTGTGGAAGCATCTGAAGGATCTTATGTACTTACATACAATAACTCAATGATAAAGGCAGAAAGATATAAAAACTGGGGTCTTTTTAACTAATGGCATTTAATTTGCTGTAAGGAGATTTCAAGGCACAAATATAATTAACACCAAGTTGGACAGACTTCAGATTTCAGGAAATTATATGGAAAATTATAGGCTAAAAATATGTCATTCAACAGGCAACCCCAAACTGCGGAGGCTGTGAAATGAAATAATTTGAGTATGATTATTAAGCCATATAGGAATTATAACCGAGCTTTAATAATAATGGTTAAGGTGTTGTTCTGGATTTCTTATTCATTTAGGGTTTAAATATATTTTTAGATACTTATAAAGGCAAACACACACCAAAATGGTACACTCAAGAGTCATTATAGAATGCAGTGTAAAATGGGTTAAGAGGTTTATGAATATTATCATTGGTAATATATAGACAAGTGATACAGTCTGTCAAAAAATAAATTTGGCAATTAGGATCAACTTCAGAAACATCTACTTAGAGCAATCAAAGGCCTCCCAAATATTTAAAAATTACAGAAAGAAACAATTACAGTCTTGAGCTTCCAGATAAAACTAATCTAATATTCTCTGTCTAAACGTAAAAACTGCTCTTTTCATTGATGCCTTTCATTGAACACTAAATCTAATTAATCAAGATAATCAGCTGTGTAATAAGCAAATGAAGTATATGAATCCTCAAATAGGGAATTTAGCAAAAACCAAAGTGATAAATAAGAGAATGTACAGAATAAGACTAATCATTACTGAGAAAACAAAACCTAACAAAAAAAACAATAGCTGCATGATTTCAAGAACTTGTTTTAATAAAGAAAAAAAGAGGAAGACAGATGCTAAAATGGAGAAATGAATATTAACTGTTTTCTTTAAAACTCAATGTTTAATGCAACATGTTATTTATCAAATGTCACTTACATAAGGAAATGTTCCAACAAAAACAAAAAATGCTTGCTTATTTTTTAACACAAAAACCACATGATGTCTTTACATTCTTATTAAAAACATGGCTAAAATTTCATTTTTATCAATAGAATACCTTCAGTGAAGTAATATGTTAAAAACAAATATACTTTTAGTGCATTAGACTTAAAAGTTCAATGTTTCATACCAACATATGAAAACATGACAAGAGCTTGCAAATGTAACCTTAATGTACGAGATACCTTAAAGCCTATGTATTGCTATTATCTTTCAGAAACTTGCCTTTGTTTATATTATATTGAAACACAGTAGTCTGTAAGTAATTTCTATATAGTGTTAATTACGTTAATACTGTGTATATGGTAAAATACTTGGCACACCTATAAAGATGTGAAACAAATTAATTCACTATAACATTTAAAGGTTAGTAACATATAGCTGGCAACATTCCAGAAAAGTAAAACTGATACTGTTCCTTACCCGATAGCCTATACTATCATCAAAAATGTTTATGCTTGCAACACTTCATTTACCGAGTGTTGGCAGTAACTTCAAACCTTGTATACATGCCTATATGGTACAGATTACCAGAATGCACATAATTATTTTTCAGTATCTTGTCACATGAATAGTTCATGATCAGTTGTGAGTAGATATTTTTTAGTAAAGAATGCTTAATTATCATAAAAAAGTGTGAAAATGATGATCTTGATTTTTTAATACACTAAAAACTACCAAGTAATAATATAAAAAAGACGTAGTCAATAATTTACATACTGCAGCATGTTGTGTCAAAAGTTTGTAAGAAAGAATTTATTATTTCAGTACTAAACCTCCAAACTATAACAATTGACATATTAACAAAATTTGATGAGCTTTAAATTTATTTTACACATGAAGCTCAGGCTGAGATGTCAATTTACGATCATCTATACAGATCAAGGTGTTACTTGTGTTGAAACAGCAGGGTAAAAATCAACTGTTTAGTGGTGAGTAATTTTTGTTCATACTGGTCATTTATATTGGTTTAGTATATCTTGTTCATTACTAATGTTCACAATACTCGTGGAATTCTAACTAACTGGAAAGGGTCAACCTATGGCTACCAGAGGCAGGATATGGTCAGCCTAAGAATAACTGTAATTCTTAGCATTTACATAAATTACAATGTCTGACAACAAGTCCAACTCATCTTTGATTTATGGATTACGATCCATCTTTAGCATAATTAATAACATCAGGCACAGGTCTATTTATAAACACTAGACCACACCTAAAACTGATAGAATTTGATTAAAGTAACTCATAAAAAACACAAGTTGCTCTAACAATAATAATGCAGATGAAATGCAGACCCACTGCTGCAGGTTCACATTATCAAAATTGATAAGTTTCAGTGATATGACGGTTAACTGTAAAATATGCAAACCATGGTAAGTCCAACTGAAAGTTTGATGACAATTAGTAAGACATAGATCCAATTACTATATAAAATACAAAGTATTTCAACTAACACTAGTACCGTATAATATTTTTAAGCTATATTTTCAATGTTTTAATTTGGATGTTAGCTAGAAGGTGCATGAGGTAAGATCTAATAAGTTTGACTAAGATCTAGATGGGTACATTAGTTATATTAGTGCCAGTCAAAATGAGGTACTTAATGAGAAATAATTGTATATGTTCTGTTACTCAGCTACTTGGTGAGTTACATGTTTATTAATCAAAGCTAAGCCAGTTAAGTATACATCTCACAATTTATAATGAAACATTGTACTTGAGGTTAAGCCCACATTTATTTCTGAAATTAGTGTTAAAATTATGTTTATGTCATTAGGCCTACAACTGTGTACACAGCCTGTAGAAATGTTATAAAAGGAATAAACTAATTTGTTATTATTATTATGTGCTAAGCATACTGATTGGTGTAGGTTTGTGTTGTCACTCTATTATCGAGCAATAACCCTATTATCCTAAATATTTGAAGTCTCACACACAGATTGGTAAGTAATCTGACTATAGATAGCATTTACTATCTTGTAAAATTACATTATGTAATAAGAGACAGTCTGAAACTAAGTAACAAACTAAATTAAGTAAATTGGACTTTTCTATAGCAGTGGTTATCACCTTGTGGCATTCAACCATTGTGAAGAAAGATGATTGTGTATAGATCAATTTTGGACAGTTTCCTCACAGAAAGTGAAAGAAAACTGAAGATAATTTACCAAGGACATTTTAACACATGAATAACTAGTTCCAAAATAATTTTCCTGACAGTGTCATTGATCAAATGAGTATTACAGACCTCTTTGCATGAAATACAATTTTTCAAGGAAAATAATTATTTGAATGAACTTTCTTCTGGTGGTGCTCTGAAAACTGATCTGAAGAAAGTGTCTCTGACAGACTTCTGGGCAAAATAAAGAGGTGAGAAGAAACTGACAAAGCCTTAATATTTCTGAAGTCACTTCAGTTTATGTTAAACAAAATTAAGAATGATAAATTTTTGCTTCACTTGTGACATTGGTTATACATATTTCCAATAACAATGTCAGAGAAAATTACAGACATGTCAGGTGGATGTTAAACATTTAGTGGTATGTCATAAATAAAAAATATTGTACATTCAAATTTTATATTCTAGCTTGTCAATATTTACAGTATAAGTCTGTAATTAGCTGTACAATCTGAATTCCATAAATTGGTAAAAAGAAAAAAACTAAAATGGAGAATTCAGAACACAAACTCATCACACTCACAGGGGAGTAAAGACTGAAAACTTATTTAAATATTTCCTTTCGAAATTAAGAAACTTACACTTGGATAATACAAGGATTTGAGTTATAAACTTATTGATATGAGTTGATTTAATAATACTGTTTAATTAAATGTTGAATGTAACTCTGTAAAAATGTTGTGGCATGCATACTTGCCCCACCCATATCCAGAGGGTTATTCCATTCCACATTATTATTTGTAATATTATGTATGGCAAGGTTGTTATTACAAAAATCAATAACACATACAATATCTTATTCTAAACAGAGATGCTTTTGATGCAATACATACATTTGGAAAGGCAAAAAAATAGAAATAAATAAAACTAGTTTATATTTAATTTTTAATGATTTGCATTATCAAAACTGATCCAATGCATTTAACACTGCTGTGTGAAGCATAGTATGTGAAATCTTTAAAAAACTGTGATCAATATCACTGGTTTGTCCCAAGCAATAATATGCATTTTATTGTTTATTTGGGAATATGTAGTGTTTATTATTGGTATGTGATAACCTTAATAATAACCTTGTTGGAGGCTTTTTGGAAAGTTTCATAATGTAAAGTACATTTGTTGATACTATTTTGTAACCAAAATAGAATTTCATGAAAAATGAAAATAACGATGGTTTACATTTGAATAGAAGGATTACAATATTCATATACAAAGCTAATGATATTATGAATAAACAAAGGAAGAAAAAAAATGATGTCAGAATAGGTGATCAAATCACCCAGAAATGTTTTTCTTCCATATATGCTATATCCTTGATTCAAATGAACAAAATAGTTTATAAAGGTAAAACTGTGGGAAATGGCTTTTTTGTTTCAAAGTCTGAAGCAATATTTGTGCATCACAATTTACATGTGACTAGCTATCATACCTTCACAGGCTGGCTGAAGAGTATTTACTGATTATAAAGTATTTGTTTTCTACTGTAAACCTAAGCTTAAACCAGCTTTTTATGCTTCATAATGATGAAGGACATTGAAATTTGATCTCTTAAAACATATATGGACTATATGATTCTAGGGTAAACAATCTTATTTTAAAAACCAAAGTCAACAAGCACAAAACTTAAGATATGATCTGTAAAGTATCATTTACTACTAATTTGGAACAGATAAAATGTAATTAGCTACAGTCAAATTCACAGTGACTGTACTTTTGTAAATATAAGTATAGTATATTGGTATAGAAACACAGGATGATGTAAGTGACACAAAGATTGGTTACCCAAAGCAAAAGGTCAAGGGCTCAACATTAAGGTTCAAAAGGATAAGATGTATTCAATGGTAACCTTGTAATGACGTTAACTTTGGATAAAAATCATGCTTCACATACAATGTATGACCTAAAATTATTTGATACTGAAATACTATTTAAGAAAAAAGCTTAAAAAAATGATAAAGACAGAAGTGAATTCTTGATCTCTTACATACAAAGTATGTATTGTATCAAAAGAACCAATGCCAAAAGATTTTTTCATATAAGCAGCATTATTAAGTGGAATACTATAAATATGAGAAGGGTATATTTTATATAGACAAATTCTTTAAATGATGCTTTGTTGTATTATGTAGTCAGATATGATTGATAAAAGAAACCAACAAAGCAAAATATGGAGTTATTGTATTTAGATTCAAAGTAAAGTTTAAAAATATGGAATGACTATAAACGAAATATATCTCTGTACACATTATTTTTTGTATAAACACCATGATAATCACCACCTTGGACTAAGATCTTGAGATTTTTTCTTGATTGAACTCTTGACAATGTGACATTATAAAATGGATAACTTTTAAAATTATGGTATCAAGAAGTGTAAAAATCAATTACCTTCATCTGTTGCATTTTTTTTTCTTTTCCTTCTATAATGGTAGGAACTCTTTTTTTTACTCTCCCTTAAAATATTAACAAAGCATTGGGTACACTACCAACAATAAGGGAAATGATGCAATATTTTATTCCCCAAGTGAGTAAACTCATTCTTTGCATATAAAGTGTTTTTAAACTTTAGTCTTAATTTTCAATTTTTAAGAAGTTGCATTGAGATAGTTGTTATATCTTATAACAGCACAAATAGTAGTTAGACATGGTTCAAAGGGCAATAAAACAATAAATCTGAATTATAAGAAGATGTAGGCTGTTACAAATTTAAAGCTATTTAGGATAAACAAATGTAGTTTCATGTTACAATTTGAAGTCATTGTAGAAAAAAAAAGGGTAATTTTGATTTATTTTTTTATTTTGGTGGTTACAAGGTATAGAGTTATGATAGAGAAAAGAACAGATTAAATATAAAGTTTTACTGAAATCAAACGTTTGAGATGTATTTAGGAGATTTTAGAGATTACACAAATCAAATCTGAGATTTTTGAGATGAAGAAAAGTTTTTTTAATCTTAACATGAAAATCACTTTGCACGAGGACTTTGCAAAACAAATACTCGATATCAATATGAATTTTGTATGTGAAAGAGTTGTAATGTTTACTGAAAGACTGCCAAATTTTGTGAAGATATACTATATTAAAAGTTAGTAGTATCAAATCTATAAAAGACTATACGAGTACAAAGTGACACCCTCATCATTAGTTTATATTAAAAAAACTAGCATAAAAGGTTCTTACAGCATAGTTACAAAGCCAGTTAAATTACAGTTACAGAACATAGTTTACTTTGTGGTGTTATTATTGTGTTCTTAGGTGCATTATTTGAGTAAATAAAAATTATTTAGTGTACCACTCCCATCAGAATAAAAAAAGTAGGATTGAATTTCATTGGCAGCCAATCAAAAAAAAAAAAAGGTCAAAGGTAAGTACTGTATTTCTTGTTTTTCATGTATATTCCTTATTTATTGTTATAAAAGTGTATACATGAAAAAATTGTATATATACAAAATCAGTTCTGCATAACAGAATTTGAAATAATACAGAATGCAGTAAGCCAGCTCTTCAGAGGATGATATCCCAAAACCTTTCACTTTTTCCAGTACTATAATTTTGTTTACATTCACTAAAATTACGACTTCATATCATTTCTTCCAAAAAATTTTTAGCATCGGAGTCACAAAATACTTCACAATATTTAGAGTGACTGTGATACTCAAAAGATCTAAAGTTGGGGAAAAAATTCCACTAAGGAACACTCAAACTATCACACTATTTGTAAAGGCACCAATATCATAGATACCAAACAGTGTTGTTTATTTCTATGAAATATTCAGACAGTCATTAGGTAGGATGACCTGATGAATACATTCCACAAATAACAATATTTATTACTTCCCTTCCTCACTTTCTTAGATTTTTCTATAGATATGTGTGTTTGTGTGCAAAATATAAGAGAAGTAAAGCCATCAATGAATAAGAAATATTAAAACTGTGTTTGGATCCAACTGAGGGCATGATTAGGTATTTGTTTTTTTCACTTAAAATTTGTTGTTCAAAAGTGCTCTGTTGCATTATCTAGTGATGAAAATAGATAACCTTTGGAGTATCCTATAGCTTTAAATGATCTTTCATATGTTTCATAATTTGAAATACTTTTTTAGATACATAAAACATTATGTAAGAATGAATGTTACAGATAAGCAGATGTATGTTGACTAGTACCTTGAATATTTTTATCTGATAATAAAAATCCCCATTTGAGCTTTGAAAAACATCAACATTACCATAACCTCTACAGAACTGTAGAAGAAAGACAGTTCAAACTAATTTTCTGTAAATACTTGTATATTAGAATCTAGATTCTTTGCTCAAGGGAAAATAGATACTACATTATTCTACAAAATCTGCTTGATCAATATTAACAACACAGATTAAGTTGAGGAAATCTTATGGATAAAAAAAAGGTTTTATAATTGATTTTATCAGTAACCATGTTGCAACTATTTCTGGGGGGAAAAAAAAAAGGTTTGAACAAAAACAGAAAGTTATCCGAAGCAAGAGTATAATTTAAAACTGCTGCATGATAACATACAATACAGTGTGTATGTGTATATATGTATATATATATAGACACACACACACTTGTGCTTAAGCTATAGGTAAAAGCTGTCTGGTCTATTTTGGAAGGTAGTGATGCCAGTAACGAAAACAGATACCCAAGTTACCTGGTTGAAGAACCATTCTTTATGACACAGAAAGCAAGTGAAAATGCTTCAATTCTTGTTGGTGAGCTGGAAGTGTCACTGAAGGTTGGAGATGGAGACTAGGTCATACAAACCAAGTCCTGCTGGCCACCCAGGGCCAGTGGAGCACACAAGTCAGCCCCAGACTGAGAGAAGAACTGCTGGAGGCTGCCTGGGTCCACTGCTGAGAGTAAGCTACAGGTCACATGAAGAGAAAATACAAGTCACTACTGCTCTCAGACTATAACTACTACTACTAGAAAGGTGTGATTTTAATACAAATGCAAAAAGTTCTTATTCTGTCTCAGTAAAGATGTAAAATTTTGACAAAAATAAGAGTTTGTCTTATTTATGCGAAATATACTTAATAGTTGTTATACTGTTAACTCAGAATTATTTAAAAGCTCCTCTAAGCTTTTAATTATTATCTTTCATTGAAAATGGGAGTTGGTAAAAACTGTACCAGTGATTCAAAGTTGTACCTCTAAAGTATGTATGCAATCCTAAAAATAACAATTCACTGTTATATTTACCTTTTCAGATTGAATGCTATAAAGTGCCTAACATTTTTCTGTTCATTTAACTTGCTTACTGAAACAAATCATTGCACAAGTATGTACTATGAATACATTTTGGAAGAAATGTTTTTTCAAAATGCTATAAATGAGTGAAAAATAGAATAGGTGATTCGCATTTCTATTTTGTGATTTAAAAACATTAGTTAATAAAATCCTTCTGCTACGTTTTATTAACCTTCTTAACAATTATTGTTATTTTTGTACGTCATCTTGTGATAAAGTTACGTTCGATTTATAATTATCATTCTAATACGTCCCTCATTCTGGTTTTCCGTGCATTATTTGAGAAAATTTTCAAAACTACAACTTAGTTTCAATATGCTTAAAATTTCAATCAATAAACAAAAAAATTTCTTTATACAGTTCACTGCTTACAAATACAACTTCTTTCAAAAATGTACATTACACATCTAATTCAAGAAGTTGCAAAGGTTAAGAAACTGGCATATTAGTACATCAAATTTTTGTATTCAAAATTTAAAAAAAAACATAATATGAATGCATTTAATCTTGTTGAAAGTTGATTTAGATTACATTTCAATACATTAAAATTATATGGCATATGTTTTTTCTCTAACTAATCAAGAAAATTTCCTGCTCTAAGTGAGTTTGTTTGGATATAACTAGCCAGGAAAGTCAAAATAATGTTTAAAACTTATTAATAAAATATTTAGGACATTAGTGCTAAAACACTAGTAGTCCTGCACTGTCCCATGAACAAGAAAAGGTTAAACTGAATTTCTCAAAATGTCTGAATGTTTTGTACTATCCTTGCCGTATTCATACTTATATATTTTGCATATACTCGTGGCATTTCTTCAATTGCAAAATTTTAATAACTGAACATGTATCATAATATATATAGAATGTAATGTTTCTTAAATTGAAATAATGACAGCAGGTTTCACATAGAGTCTACTTTAGTGTTAATTATGATTTAAGTTTACACATGATGATAACTTTATTCAAAATAATATAAGCCATAATGGTTGTTATCTTTATATGCTTATGACACCTCAAAACTAATAAAGAAGCCAATAATATTTTGACACATTGAATAAATAAATAGTTTAAGATGATTAGTTTGTTATAAAAGTATCTAAAATCAAAATCATGGAGGGAGAACAATTTAATATTGAAGTTCCTCATCAATTAGATATTTACGTGTTTCATGAACTCAATACATCCACTGTGGTCACTTTTAATAGATGATTTTTACTTACCAACAATCTGCACTAGAATGAGGTGCTTGGTGTGATACTTCCCAAAAACTTGCACAACTAATTCTGGTGAATCCATAGCCACAAAATCTCACATGTTAAGATGACTTTTCTGATCAAGGAACTTTTTTTCACCAAAACACATACGATGGATAACCAAATAAACCTAAAATGTATTCTTTTTTGGGACAATAGTATTTATTAGCACAATATGAAAATAAAACATTTTTAAAAATAGAAATATTTCAATATTCTTGTATGGTAAACAAAGAATATTTACTTACTTTCCAGCACGAAGTTGTTTGATGTGATGGAGCACATTCACCACATCACGGATTCTTCTTGGTGCTTCTTCAATTTTAGATGCTAAAGTTATACAAGCCATAGCTAAAATCTGTAAAATTTAAAAAATATTTTTATGTTAAACAAATATACATATACACATACCTGTGTGTGTGTATGTGTGTATATTACACCAACATACAACTAACATTAAACATGACATTAGCATTATATTTAAGTTTTAAAAAATAAAATATTTCTATTATAACTAATTACTAAAAACAAGTTAATAAAGTAATACAAAGATAATTATAATATTTATTTCATTGCGATGGATTTTTATAATAAACTTCAAACAAGTCCTGACTGAATAAAACTAAAATATTAATTGAAAATATATTAAGCCTATTTATTTGTCATTTTCTACAAATAATAGTCAAATCTATTTTTATCACCATATGACAAGCTAATGATGAAGAAATATTTAAAGCAATAATGACTAACCAGAAGAATCAAAACATTATCAGTTATTACAACATTACTACCTAGAACTTAAAAATTCTCAAAGAATGTTAACCATTTTGGGACTGAGCCATTCGGAAGATAAACCCAGTTTTTTGGGTTGCACAAGCAAATTACTGAATTAACTGCTCAAATTTGACACAAATGTTCAAAGGATATGTAGTTTTTATGTAAAAAGTTTTTTACATATTTAATATTTGTATGAGTGTTTAGCTTCTGAAATTTTAAAAGGAGAACTGGCAAAAACAGTGATCAAAAGTCATTATCATAATTTTTAACAATTGAATACTACTTGAAATATGCAGAAAAAAAGTTTTAAACCATTCTCAGGGTCACTGGAGATAATAATAGAAAAAAACTGCCTGCATTAATGCACTCATGATACATACATTTATCATTTATATTACAAGATTCCAAGTACAGGAGGTTACTATGATAGTGGTTAACAAGACTGTTCACATGATTATAATTCTACTTGAGTATTTTGAGTTTATACAGTATTATTTCTGGGAAAAAAGCTGGAATTTTATCATAATTTACCATATTACTAAATACACAGTTTTGAGTGTTTAAAATTATTTTTAACAAAAAAGTTTTCATAGTACTGCAAATACGAGGTGGATTTGGACCGACTAACCCTATATGAGCTGCAGAGCACCCTTCAGTTGTCAATTGTACATCACTCCAAAATATTTTAGAATTCATATTTTATCATCTTCTAACATTTTATTTAATGCAATTTGCAAATAAAGTCTTAATAAGTTTCAAACTTTCATTTTTATATGGTACCAAGGAGTATTACCTATAAGCAATGCATTTATATTTTTTTCTTAATAATATTTTTGCTCATTCCAAAACCAGGGATTGAAAAATTAATGTTAGTAAACTAATTGATTTCTGGTTAGTGTTGTATTTTTGCCAGCAAAACTTATAAAGTACCATAAAAACTGTTAGTATCAATGCACTCATGATATATACATTTCAGTCATTTATATTACAAGATTCTGAGTACAGGAGGTTACTATGATAGTGGTTAACAAGACTGTTCATATGACAGTGTCATGCCAGTTTTGCAATTCCTATTTGAACTGCAAGGCATTCCCAGGCCAAATATCAAGAAATGGAGATAGTGAGGAAGCAGCTTTAACTTGTTTGATTAGTTAGCAAGACAATAAACACATGTGTAAGCTGACTAGAATCACACTATTCAGCCCCTGCAGTGCAGTTTTGCTTATAGTGTGGTTAGATATACTCTACTAGATTGGTTGCTCACTGGAGATAATAATAAAATATAAATCACGTAAACTGCAGATTTGTCTCTCTCTCCAGATTCCTATTAATTTGTCTATGATTAATAAAAATGAAATTTTAAGTACTGGCTTCTAATGTGTCACCAGCTTTTGGTAATTAAACAGAAACTTTTCATTATAAATTAATTTTTTTAATATAAAGTGATCATCAGCAGTGGATTACTGTAGACTTTGTACATACAAACCTAGATAAACCAGTTTCTACCCAACTTGAACATCTTTTAACTTTTGTGAAATAGTTAAAGTTATAATTTGTCTATACCGAAAATGTATTTCTGATAGGTGCTTACCTCTACTCACATAAATAGCTATTCTTGTTCAATGCTGCCATCGATATGCAATTTTTTTTTTTTATGCACGCAACAAACCTTGAAACTCCTACCCATTTGGAATTGACTGATAACAGGCACATGATACTCTGAGAAATTGAATGATCAATTGGGGAACCTGATATCTGGCATCAGAAAGATGTCTGTATAATGTAAGCCATCTCACTCAAAGATATAATGACCGGAACCACCTCAAACGCAGTAACATCCTCGGAATAATAAGCATGGAGGGATACCAGAAGGGGAAGAACCATAGTAATCTACATGTACCTCCAGTGTGACCTACAACACTGATGGAGCAAAAAGATTTTAAATGAGCAAGGGAATAGAGACATCTATGATACATGTGTGAGGACTTAAGTTGATTGGTTCAGCTCTAAATCCAAAACCCAGCCACTGGGGACTGACATACATGTGGGGGTAGGAGGAGGGATCCCAATCAAAGGGGTGAACTACAATTTTGATGGCTCACATCTTATCATCTACACCAGCAGAACATCACTGCCCTACTCTCAACTGAATGGTTTTATAATCATTTATATATATTATTTGTATTTCATTAACACAGGAGGATGCCTCCACAGTTCACCACCCCAGTGGTATAGAATTGGAAAGTGGTAAGGACTCTAAAACTCCACTAGAAGAAAGGGGGGAGCATGGTGAAGAGTCCAAAGGAATGTCAACACTTGAGACAGTGCAATGGGTGACCATGGAACCCTATTTTGAAAAGCAAACCATACTGATTTATTCAATACAAGGCATGGCAGGGATAGACAGCTATCCCATTCTGCTTTACCCACGTAGTTCATGGGTGAGTAAGGTCCAGGACAAGCAAACTAATGAAGCAAACATATGATGAAAATAAACCTACAACCGATCTTGTGGACACACCCCATCGCTGCAGTAAGAATTGCATGGCCATGGAATCATAATATGCAAGTCAACATTGTCTTTGAAAGGTTAAAGAATACCCGGTCAGGCACCACTTGCCACAGAGCAGGATCCAGAAAGAAAATGATGATCATGCCCCCGAAAAAGAAGAGGTATATATATATATATATATACACACTAAAAGGTAACATACCCAGTCACAGTCCCATGAAAGAATAATGGATGGCAACAGGTGGAAGATGGTACCCCAACAAGAAAGAAACACTTACCCAAAGCAGAGAATGGAAAAAGAATGTATGACATGTAGACCCAGTGCTCACCATATTAAGTACCTCCAACAGACAGCAGGGTAGGCATGCAGGGAAAAGGGAAGGTGCATGATTGGAGTGAAGACACTAGAAAGTAATAATGGGAAGGAGGAGACATGGAATAAAAGGCAAATCGATTCACAATCCAAACCCAATGACAAAAAAGTGGAGTAAGAGAAGGAAAACGGACAAAATCTAGGTCATCAGAAAACAAAATTAATGATAAGTGTAAATTATAAAATTAATGGTATGTAGTGTCAACTATTAGGTCTTCAAGAAATTAACTCTTTCTGCACGGGTACCCTTTACTGCGCATGATACAAGGTTTTAGTGTCTTACATTCAAAATTTTATTAAAGTACTTTTTGTTTATGTTATACCAATTAGAATAGCATAAAATCTTAACTAATAATCCATATTTTAATAGTATACAAATTTTATATTTTAATTCTAAAAGGAAATATATATAAAAAAATCCTGAATTTCCACTAGTATGACACACGTGACACATTTTGTCTTAGCATGTCACCATCCCTATTTTATCCATCACCCCTCGAAAATGTACGATATTAAACGTAAAATACTTTCTATATAATCATTATTGCTCAAACCATAATTTTTATGGCTTTCAATTTTGTTTTGTTACAGAGCTATTAAAGAGAAAAACAGAGCCCTCCTGCCACATCCTCTCTTTCACAATTGGTTGATAGTTCTCTCTTATGTTTCATTATATATTACCTATAACCAATAGAAAGTCAAGGTTTTCATCTATCAAATGGCATATTGTATAACATTGTGTTTTGAACAGATAACCATCAATTTCACTCTAAGTAGCAACATCGTTTCTGTGGGAAAGTTAATGACTAGCTTGGACAAATTTGTAACAGCTTTTGTTGTATAGTTAGAGAGCCAGGAAAATTTTTAGAAATAAGTGAATTTGTCTAGTTTTTGCATGTTATTAGTCTATATTCTTTAATTCATTAAGTATATAAAAATTGTTAAGTGCTTTACCACAATCGCTAAAAAAAAATCAGGCTTAACTTTACTTGACAATCGAGGGCAAGAAAAAAAGAAGATTGGATAAGTACTTTATTTCTTGTTTTTCATATTTATTCTTTATTTATTAATATAAAAGTAACTAAAATTAAAAGTACAGATCTTTTTAAGTTATTTAAGACTAGAATAGGTAAAATAAGTAATAATAACAATATAATTAAAATTCTTCACGAATCACGCATGCGAGCAACTCGTAGGTAATGTAATTCGATAGCGTAATGTGAGCTGCACATTCCCCGAGTGATTTACAACTTATAATGGCATGGATAGCAGTTAGACACGGTTCAAAGGGCAATTAAACAATAAAATTTAATTATAAATATATGTAAACTGTTACAAACTTACAGCTACTTAGGATAAACGAATGTAGTTTCAGGTTACAATATGAAGTCATTCTAGAAAGAAAAGAAGGGTAATTTAGGTTTATTTTGATTTTTTTTTGGTGGTTACGAGGTCGGTCGAATTGACCGATCCCGTTTTGAGATAGGGTAGAGAAAATAACATATAAACTATAAGGATTTAGTAAAAAAACGTTTGAAATGTATTAAGGAGGTTTTAGGGATTACACAAAGGAAATTTGAGATTTTTGAGACAACAAAAAGTATTTTTAATTTTAACATGAAAATTAATTTACACACGGACTATTCAAAACAAATACTCAATATATTCATGGACAATTCTTTATTTTATCTTATTAAAAATACTTCACTAAGAAATATGACTTTGTATGTGAAAGACTTGTAATATTAACTGAAAGACTGCCAAATTTTGTGAAGATATACCCAATATATAGAGAGTTATAAGTATTAAATTGATGTCAACTTTAAACGAGTAGAGAAGGTCACGTGACTCGGTCAAATCGACCGACCCGTGTCGAAAGATTTAATGACCCCTTTTCTTAAATGAAAAAACCCAAACAACTTATATATCAAAGCAAAACATTTATTAAATG